>NW_025106719.1:0-189463 GCF_013123115.1 Colletes gigas
GTCGGATCGACGTTTTTTTTTAAATTGTAGGTCTCGAAGAGGGGAACACAAAAGTCCAATACATTTTTGCCGTAACATCAATAGTTTAAACAAAAATTTGAGTTTTTGTGACGAAATAAATGCATATGTACCGTATAGTTGGAGCGTATTTTCAGCAGTCATGATAGCCGTGGAGTTAGCGTCGAGGAATTCGGGTCAGAAGACTGGGGTTCGTGTCCCGGAACTAGAACATTTTGTTTTTTTTCTTTTTTTCGCTTATTTTTAAATTTTTATTTATTTTCAATTTTAATTTTTAATATCATGGAAAAAGATGGCTGTTACAAATAAATAAAATACTATTATGGTTATAAATGTTTATTTTCACACATACTTACAAACATATTCTCATATATATTTACATCTCACGTATAAATAAATACAAAAATTAGATATTTATTTCATACGGGTTTCGCAATGCATTGTATGATTTTTATCATAAAAACAGGAAAAACATAATGGTTTCATACACCAAGCGCATGTTATAAATGCTTGTTCTGTACAGCATTTTTTGGACCACGGGTAGCAGTAGATGTTCGAAAACAAGAAGAGGAATTAGGCAATGTACATGTCACTTGCACAAAGTCAGGGAAATTGCAATCTGATACCTATCAATTATTTTTGGAAAATATATTAAAACCTTACGTAAAAGCAAATAAATTCTTATTAGTCATCGATTCGTGGGGTGGACAAACAAATCCAGCATTATATGACAGGATCTTTTATGATCCGGAAGATAAAAATATGGCTACCTGCACGTTAAAAGTGATACCACCAAAATGTACACCCATTTGCCAACCGTGTGACGTGTATTTTTTTAGACAGGTTAAGAACTTTCTTTCAAGACTCCAAAACGCCCTAACATTAATCCGCGAAAACAGAGAATTAACCAATAGACAGGATAGAATAAAATTACATTCCATAATCCATTATCAATTATCTGCTCCAATTTTTACCGACATGATTAAATATGCATGGTATGCGTCTAAACTCACCCCTCCGAATCATAAAAAAGAAATCTTTTGTAACGTGAATCAAGTATGTTTTCCACACGACCTAAAAAATAAAAAATGCTGTACAGAACAAGCATTTATAACATGCGCTTGGTGTATGAAACCATTATGTTTTTCCTATTTTTATGATAAAAATCATACAATGCATTGCGAAACCCGTATGAAATAAATATCTAATTTTTGTATTTATTTATACGTGAGATGTAAATATATATGAGAATATGTTTGTAAGTATGTGTGAAAATAAACATTTATAACCATAATAGTATTTTATTTATTTGTAACAGCCATCTTTTTCCATGATATTAAAAATTAAAATTAAAAATAAATAAAAATTCAAAAATAAGCGAAAAAAAGAAAAAAAACAAAATGTTCTAGTTCCGGGACACGAACCCCAGTCTTCCGACACGAATTCCTCGACGCTAACTCCACGGCTATCATGACTGCTGAAAATACGCTCCAACTATACGGTACATATGCATTTATCCCGTCACAAAAACTCAAATTTTTGTTTAAACTATTGATGTTACGGCAAAAATGTATTGGACTTTTGTGTTCCCCTCTTCGAGACCTACAATTTAAAAAAAAAAAACGTCGATCCGACAACTTCGAAATTTTAAACTTTAAGGCCATTTTTTAACAAAATGGCTGGCCATAAACGTCTAGTATTTTACAGATTGCGTTTGGACATCAGCCCCAACAACTCTGCCAAATTTGGTTGAAATCCCAGGTTGACAGGGTATGACCTCCCCTTGTTAGAAAATAATAATTTAGCATGTTTGTTGAGAAACTTTGATACGTGTTTGTTTTGATTAAACCAAGTATTATTTATATTTCGGACCTGTAGATGAAGGTTCTCTTCAAAATGTCTATTTAATCTATGTTATTAAAAAAGTGATTATTAATCTAGACGGAATAATAAAGTTTATTCATTTACATTTTTATATTACAAAGTAAAAATGTATTTATAATTGAGTGAAAAATCATATGTATAAAAATGACAGAATTATAAAATTAAAGTTATTTTCGATTCTAGAGTTAAAAGATTACTTTTTATTTTAAATCTTATTAATAAATACATAGTTTTATTGTGCAGATAAGTTGATATCTTCGTACCTTATTATTTTTTCTGTTTGTGGGACAAAAATTTAATTGATCTATTAATAATATACTAAAACTGAAATATGTGAGATTATGGTTAACGAAATTGTGGACTACTGTTTTACTAATATTACATTATCTGTCAATACTTGCGTAAATTGTAATAATTACTGTTGATGTAAGCACATGACATACATATCCGCAATAATCATTATAATTTATCATATTTAGAAAGACAACAAATCACGATATTCCCAATTACAATGAGTTGGATCTGTCTAATAAGAATTTATAATATATTTGTCATGAGATAACCATAATCTCACATGCTTTCGTCATAGAACATTGTTAATAAATAACATATATTCTTATCATTATAAACAGAATTAATAGGAAAGAATGTATATTCCAATTTATCTACACAATGAGATTTTTCAGGAGTGGATACCATATGTCTCGCTAATCATGTTAGTTATATATTGTTACAAATAAACAAAAATTATAATCCTTTTTTGAGGAATGAATTATTTTTCGTAGTTTAAAAAGAAAAATTACGAGTGAAAATACGTTTTCGAGTGTTCTTTCAGTAAGTTTGTCTAACTTAAATAACATCTCAGTTTGATCTGATTTAAACATTGATTCATTTTTTTTCTATTTACTGAAAAATTGAAAACTCTGTTCTATTATATTATCTACGCAATCTTTTTGTTATACAGGGTGTTCGGCCACGCCTGGGAAAAATTTTAATGGGAGATTCTAGAGGCCAAAATAAGACGAAAATCAAGAATACTAATTTGTTGATGGAAGCTTTGTTAAAAAGTTATTAACATTTAAAGTTCTGCCCATACTGAATTTTTTTCTAGAAAGTGGGTAGTATTTCGAGGGGAGGTCTATACACCAAAAATTATTGTAATTGACCTCCGCAACCGAAAATAATTTTTCCAGAACGATTTGAAATTTTTTTTATTCACCGAAAAATATCAGGGAAACAAGTCAATCTAAGGTCAGACATTACATTTTCGGTAAGGAATTTTTTTCTTGAAACTGACAAGGATTTCGGGGGAATGTCTATTGACCAAAAATGATTGTAATTGATCCCTGTAACCAATAATAATTGTTTTTAGAATGATTTGAAATTTTTTAATTTCGTCGAAAAATTTCAGCACCTACGCGAATTTTTTTCTCAAAAATGGATAGAATTTCGAGGATATGTGTAATGATAAAAAATGATTATAATTGATCCCCACAACCAAAAATAATTTTTCCAGAACGATTTGAAATTTTTTAATTTAATTTTTTAATAACTTTTTAACGAAGCCTCAGTCAAGAAATTCATATTTTTGATTTTCGTCTTATTTTAGCCTCTAGAATCTCCCATTAAAATTGTCCCCAGGGGTAGCCAAACATCCTGTATAGAGTGTCCAGCAGTAGTAAGTACAACTGGAAAACATGGAATACAATTTTTTTAGAGAACGTCATTTTCAAGAAAATTTATTTTGAAGCATGTAGAGTGAGTGCGTGCGTGTCTAACATACATAAGCCTCTATTTGATGGATCTCTTTACTCTATCATCTCGTGTTTCTGCGTAAATCATAGAGACTTAATTATAAGAAAATAATATTTATGGTTACAAATTATTACTTCAAGATATTATGCACGTCATAAATGTAAGTCATTTATATTCAAGTTTATTAATCCTTAAAATAACTTTATATTCAAATTTATTAAAAGTAATTCTTACAAAAACAGTACCAGGAACAAGCAAATTTCATTATATGTTTCGACTTATTTTTGACTGTAGAATTTCTTCTTTTCGAATGTAAAACTTCAAAAATCGAGGAACTTAATTCATTTTCAATCTGTACCTTCCCCTTTCATGATATTGCGTAATTAAAAATGGTAACCTTCGATGTAACCCGTTTATAAACTTCAATATCCCAATCTGGTTAGGGTCATTGAAGAGTTACTAACTTTTGCTGGGTGCATATACATATAATGTATTAATAGGATCAAAAAGAAAAAATAATGTTTTAACTTTGTGACTAAAAATTAGAACTTTAATAATATAACGTTGCTATTTTTATACATATGTCTTTTCGTAATATCTTATAATTATATATGACTCAATTGCAAGGACATTTTTACTTTTTAATACATTAAATGTATAAAAGAAAATCTCTATTGTTGAAGAGGATCTACATCTACAGGTTGAACACGTAATCTCAAATATGTGGCTTCTTGACAGGCTAGACGATTACCAATAAGTAATTGTGCATGGTTTCATCCAGATCGACGTGTGCCATTTATCCATCGTCCCGTGTCAGACAGAGTAATGTTTGTTGATTTTTTCTTCGTGAATAATATCAATGCTGTTTATTACTTCGAAATTTTAGAAAAGATCAATGTTTCAATCAGAATTAGGAAAAAACTAAAAAAATCATTTGGAAAGGAAAACTTAAGAACAATATAGAGATGAAAGAATTTGTGCGCAATTGGCTTAGTACCTGTCACTTTAAATTATGATGATACCAGTCTTAAAAACCTGATAATTTACTGGCAAAGCTATATAAAACACTGTGTAAAAAAAACTTTTTATTAATTTACCAAAACAATAAATAAATCCAATTTTATAAATAAAAGTCTCGTTTATACTTGAAGCAACATCGTATATTCAAATGCTTGAACTACCTAATCTATAAAAAAATCTTTGTTTTAAGAATAACATTAACATTTATATCCAGCATGGGGCACTTAAGACATATCACCTGCATAACTTGTTTATTTTTAAAGATAGAAGTAATTTTATGACGTTTGCTTGTGTTGTCACAGGAAACCGTTCGTGGTATATCACAAGACGGAATCCGTTAACGGTTCAGCGTTGCACACGTCGTGGTTTGCACACGGCGTGGTTTGCACACGGCGTGCAATCGCCCTTTTCGGTTAGGGCGATCGTCGATTGTTAAATCGAACCGTTCTTAAGACGAGCACCGTGCCGTGCGTTCATCAGATCGTCGCGAGTTCGCGTCCAGACACAACGTAACAGATCATTATGTGTTTCACCTTATATAATAAAGTCTTCTGCTCGTTATCGTTATATGTGCCTATACTTTCGACCACAGTGCATCTCCTATTGCTATCCCATTAACAATAGCTTGATTCTAGGCGAGGCTAAGAACGTTTCAAGTTTCAAGGCAATTAATTTGTTTCTAAGTAGAACGCTGTTTTTTTTGTAATTATCTTTTAGTAAGGACTTGTGAGGTAAATATAATGACGTGAAGTTCAAAATCATACAAAGCAAAAAAAAACCAAAATCTTAATCTGATAATGTTTAATGTGGAAACGTGCATAATAAAATAATCGACCATTAATTTATTGATGAAATATTAGAACGTTTGAAGTATTCTTAATTTAATACAAATTGTATCAGTTTTTATAATAGAAGATTCCTATCTATTGAATGTTTGATAATCCATGTCGTATGAACACATTGGATTTTCTGCACACATAATTACAATTATCTTAAATTGAGAGCTCAATAACAATTGGATTAATCGCTATGAAAATCAAAAGTGGTTCACATATTCCATAGTCATTTAAATAACAACTGAAAGATATGAACACTTGATGAAACATTCGAATTATACTTAAGTTAAAAGCTGCAACTTGAAACAATTTTCTTTGTATGGTATAGGATGATTTTGAACCACTGGTTATTGTATTCGTCTTACACGCCTTTATTAGAAGACAAATAAACAAACAAATAGCATTTATTCGTAAAGTAAACATTCATTTACTAGAAGAAATGAGATACGAGAAAATAAAATGTGCAAAGATGCGAGGTGCAGCTGCAGTGCTATTTTTAAACTTAATCTCAATTCAAATAACTTCTGTTACAAATATTCTTTTCTATTAGGGTGCTCCACAGAATATTGCTCATTTTAGACACTTCGTTGGTTATGCCAATCTGTCTACCGCAATGAAGTATATGCATTAATAAAATGTCTGAAAGTTCCTTTTCTGGTGAATACTAAAATACATTTTGTACTCGTTTACGTTTTCATTGTTCGTTTCGTTTATTTTTAGAATAAGCTGCTTTGCTGCTTCTGTGTCATTTTTGGAATCGTAATTCTAATTTTATAATTCAAATTATGTTTCTTCCAGTATAAAGGTAAACTACGTAACCACGTGACTAGCTTAATTTATTTTATTTCTAGTGAACTGTTTGAAAAGGTTTTTTTTCTAATACAACTGTTGAGAGGGCAGGGGTTACACACCAATAACAACATGATTTGATACTGAAGTTGATTAATGATTCTTAAAATGAACCTGAAACATGATTCGTACGTTGAACATTTTTATCTTTCCCAACTGGGGGATCCCCCTTGGAACCAGTGAAGCATGACAGATGACATTTAGAAAACGATACGAGCTGGGATGCCAGCGGCGATTTCTATGAAACACAATGCTTTTTTTCTACAGCCGCCGGCAAAATATGAAGCCGATTCCGAGGCTCAACGATATCGCTGTGCATCTGTTGGTGTCGAATTTTGGATCTGCTGTACGAAAGATGAACATGCCAACTCCGGAGCAATGTTTATCTTAAGAATCATTACTGTGCATATATTTCAACATGAAAAAAACCTGATTAAACTCACGCACATTGCAAGGAAGAAAAAAAATATAGAAAAAGAACAGCGTCGTTGTAGTCATGCGTGTGTTATTAGATGACACCACCAGATGGCAACCTAGTGTCAGCCGTTTGGATATGTGGAATATCCTCAACAATCTTTTACTAACTGCTTTTTGTCCCGAAGTTTTCAAAATCATCTTTAGTTTTTTATAGAGAAATTTATATTTTTTTTCACACCTATCTTTTAGCGAATATTAAACCCAATTCGGCAAACATCATAACAAATACTTTTTTCCATCTAAATTTAAAAGAACGATGTAATATAATTATTTGAAAGTACTAAATCATGTTATACTTGACAACAAACATTTTGAACGATCCATTCATAATAGAATAAATTAAGCTGATCAAATTACATGGTTCACCCTGTATAATCCAGACTTTGGAACATTTATTTCGATCAACAGCGCACCGTTTCGCTATAAAGCGATTAAATAATTATGGTTCCATTAAATACGAATAAAAGTAGTTTAAATTATTTTTTAAACGATGGCAGAGAATTATAGATCATCATGTTTGAAATTATCTTTTGTTGCAGTCTTCAGAGACTATGAGTAAATTGGGACCCGACACACCAAGATTTTAGCTTATTGTGCATCTAAAATTTTAGTGTACCAAGTTACGATTTATTCACTTGGCAAAAATGCACGCGTTAATCCTACAATCCGTATCACATTCCAGTGGATGGTGAATAATTTTCTGCGCATCTACCTTGCGCACATTCAGTACTTGAGTGATGGTTGTTTCGTTGCTGGTGGCGCTAGTACATACTTTCCTAACCTCACGATAAATTCAATGATAGCTGGTGTGTGTACGTATATACGTTAGGGTGTATGTTAGTTAATGCGATTGCATCTAAATGGCTGTTTGGATTTTAATGAAATTTTATATTTGAGTTATAGTTAAAACACTTGTAGATTTTAGATATACAGG
Organism: Colletes gigas; assembly: GCF_013123115.1. Lineage (NCBI taxonomy): Eukaryota > Metazoa > Arthropoda > Insecta > Hymenoptera > Colletidae > Colletes > Colletes gigas. Next base: position 7,774 of record NW_025106719.1, read on the forward strand.
GTGTTCGGCCACCTCTGGGAAAAATTTTAATGCGAGATTCTAGAGGCCAAAATAAGACGAAAATCAAGAATACCAATTTGTTGATAGAGGCTTCGTTAAAAAGTTATTAACGTTTAAAGTCACGCCCGTAATGAATTTTTTTCTCGAAAATGCGCACGATTTCGGGGATATGTTGTTCACCAAAAATTATTGTAATTAACCCGTACAACTAAAAATAATTTTTTTAGAACGATTTGAAACGTCTTAATTTTGTCAACAAAGTTATCTGATTATTGAATTTTTTTCTCGAAACTGGCTAGGATTTCGAGGGTATATCTATTGAACAAAAATAATTATAATTGACACCACAAAATAAAAATAATTTTTCCAGAACGATTTGAAATTTTTTTTTAATAAATTTGGTTCGTGCTGTACAGAAAAGTTGTTTAATACTTTTTTGTAGGTATTTATGAACTCTAGTTTTCCTCAATATTTCAATGAAATATGTTCACTATTGTAGGATTAATGACTGCTTGAAACTTGCAGCATTTTTATGGGGTTTTTCTTATTTTGCGAAGTCGTGGAATAACTTTCCGAATATTTTTGAAATTTCCTCATATCTCTCACCAAAATACGCGTTGCTTGCATTTTTTAACATTAAAATCGTCCAATCCGTTCAGGAGTTATGATGTTTCAAAGATTCACATGAAATTTTGGGGAACCATTTCAGGCCTCAGACTATATTTTCGGTAAGGAATTTTTTTCTCGAAAGTGGGTAGAATTTCGGGGGTATGTTTATTGACCAAAAATGATTGTAATTGATCCCTGCAACTAAAAATAATTTTTCCAGAACGATTTGAATTTTTTTTTCCACCAAAAAATTTAGGCACCTACCTGAATTTTTTTCTCGAAAGTGTGTGTGGGGTATGTGTATTCCCCAAAAATGATTGTAATAGCCACCGCAACCAAAAATAATTTTTTCAAAATGATTTGAAATTTTGTAATAACTTTATAACGAAGCCTCAGTCAAAAAATTTATATTCTTGATTTTCGTCCTATTTTGGCCTTTAGAATCTCCCATTAAAATTTTTCCCAGGAGTGGTCGAAAATCCTGTATAGTCGTTATTCGTAAAAGTTCTGGAATATATTTTAAATTTTGAGAAAATCTAATTTTAAATAAAAAAGTTAAATAAATATTGTGGCGTCGCCACAATATTATCTCTTTCTTTGATGAAGAAAAACATTGAATGAAATCTTTTTCATTGTATCCATAAACCATGTATACATATGCATATTACACATTTATCTGTATTAATTTTTATTTTCTGTTCGAGTAATATCTACTATGCAGGGTGTCTCAGATACGAATGGCCAAATTTTGTCACCGTATTCTTTGGACTTAAATAAGGAAAAAATGTATATAAATATAAGTTGTTAGGTTATGATACAAATATGAGATATTAATGATAGGAATAATAATGTAGGAATATATCAACAGTAAAATACACTGAATGTTAAAATTTACTTTCAATCTATCTCTATCTAAGTTATATTTACATACTTTTGAGACTATTAAATATTACGAGCGTAATATTTGCTAGGAGCATTAATAATTTGCACATCTAAATGCTCCAGTTATAAGTTTGAGATGAGAAAAATTGAATTTAAACACTTTTGATAGTCTCAGGTAGTAGCTTAAATGAAGATAGATTAAGTGTAAATATTGTTCGTATATTCTGACACTGTATTGCAATATTACTAATCCATCACTATTTCATGTTTCTATCATAACATTTTTTTTTTATTTAATCCTATAGAATACATTGACAAAGTTCGATCATTGAAACTTGGGACGCCCTGTATACTCGTAGTCTTTAATGAAAAAATGAAGGTTTTAAAATGGGCAATACATTCTGGAACATCCAAATATCTTTTATAATAACCAAGCGGTCCATGTATCCCATTTTAAGTACCCCAATCTGTTTAACGACTAGAATAAACACGTGTCAAAGTAATCCCTTCAGGCTGATCGATTAACGCGTCGGTTCGAGACGTGAGTGTTCCCGGATGGGTCGACGCGTTTCGCGTGCTGTGCCTCTACGAAAAAGCTGAAAATTTATCTCCGTGATCGAAGATCGACTGGTGAAAACAGAGAAGAGAAAAATAAAAGAAAAATGAAGAGAAACACGAATCAAAGAGAGCATCCGGGCATCCTCTTTCGGTTACACACACTCAATGTTCGCGTGCAATTTGCAGCAGTGATAATCGGTGCGAGCTCGTGATAGTACGCACCAAGCACACACATCCATTCGCGCTCACCACTCGGACAGAAAAGAATCGTGCGCGCATTCACGCCCCACGCGCAGGCGGTTGGTTAACTAGTTCCGTTAAGTGCCACCGTACACTGGTGTGTTTCCACGGGGCGTCAGCCCCTTTCTTGTTCACGAGAAACCTTTCGTTCTCTATGGTTGTCCAACATTAGCAACGCAAACGCAGCGGCTCGTTTGTTCGAGCCGTATAGTCGTCGTCTCGTTTCGTGCTCGAGTCGACGTGTTGGTAATTGCATACACGGCGAGCGTCTCGATCGAGGCTGTCGTTCTCGCTGTCGCGGGGCACTGCTCGTCGAGGTGCTCTTTGTTCGTCGCACATTGTACTCCGTTGCCGAACCGAACGCACGTTTCGATTGCTCGGGGAGTTTCCTCGACTCTGATGATGTTTGAGGAAATCTTGTTTGGGTTCGTTTAGGTCTACGACAGTGCTCTCCGGCGTAAGAGGGCGCCTCACGCGACTGCTCCTCCACACAATATAATTTATTGCACGTTTGCGAGAAGTTGGCTAGACAAATTCAGGTCTAATTAGTGTGCAAGTCCCTACATTAGTATAGGGTTCCTCCTGTAACACGCATTGTTGCTACTGGCTGAAACGATGATCGGTAGCGTGATATGTTGACAAGAATTACAGGTTATGGGGTTATGGGACCGTCAAAAGTGGGGTTAGGTCTGGGTTTTGTACCGTTCTGCTAGCTATCTTCTCGCGGATGCACAGTAGCGAGGTCCGAGAACAATTTCAGAAACATCAAAGACAAAAAGGGAAAGATAAATTATTAATATGATTATTAATTATTTTTCAAGTATGGGTTAAAGTAAATGCTAAATTATAGGCGAATAGACTCGAAATGAGCGGCCCATTTAATTTCTACTGGAATTCTTCTCGATCTCTTGGAAGAATAGGGCTCATGAATCCTGATTTGGAGAGCACTGAATTACGAACTAATAAGATCATATAACTGTTCTACTTGAGATTTTGATTGTATTTACTAGGTTAAATCTAGAGGTTGAATGATATTGTTCTGAATAATATTTCGTTTTAATGGACGTTTTGCTAGAAGCAATTAAAATTGTCAATACAAAAGTCTTAATGTTTAAATGTTTGGGAAGGAAGTTTCCTGGGCGAAGTGTGAAATTTTTCAAGAAATAACGGTTTCCAACGTTTCATAGATTTCATTAAAACAATTATGAAAAATTGAGATACGGATTAAGTGTTGTACAGAACTAAAAAAATCGAACGTGTTTACAATTTTAATAGCAGTTATTATACTAAATTTCTATATCGATTCTAGTATCATCTCGTCGGAGATCGAAAATTTTAAATGTGTGTCGGTTGTATGTACCGTTGTGATGTTTGTTTGTTAAGCGTCATATAAATAACAAGTCAATAAATTGAATGTAATGTAATTTAAAATAATGTACATACATTTGTTGTGGATTTATAAATTGTTCATAAATTTGCAAATACATTTTTATACATGAACACTTAAGAAAGGGCTATTAAGATGTAAACATATTCCAGAGAATAAAAATGAACGAAAAACTCTGTAAAATTATAATTTATTTAAATTCTTAAGAAACAATTTATGGAAAAACTTAAAAAAATAAATGTGATGACATATATGTAGTAAATACATTTTTTGTAACTTCATGAATATTTTAAATTTACACATTCATTAATTTAAACATTTATTAAAACTTTCTAAAGAATTTATGGTATTTATATGTGAAGGTCAGATAAAATTTCAAAGCTTATAAATTTATAAAAATTGCATGCAAAATTTATAATAGTAAAATTGAATCATCAACGCATCAATATTCCTTATACAATTAAATGTCTTCTTCGTGAAATATTTTTCTCTGCAGAAAATAAATGAGTCATCCTGATGATCTGTCATTGATGTTCTAATTTGAGTTAAAAATAAAAGTATTGTATACGAAATAAATTATTTCTTGAAAAATAATAAACGATAAAAATAAATACAAATAAAATCGTACGAAATTTAATTACTGAAAATGAAGGTTCTTTTTATATTTCTGTTATTATAACATGCATCATCTTCCAGCTGGTAAAATTAATATTACGTACATATACAGGGTGAGTTTCCTAACATGACGACCTCAAGTAACTCGTGAGGTATTCGTTGTACGAAAAAATGTTTCAAACAAAAGTTGCATGGTATCTAGGGAGACATACAGTGCTCTAATCTGTTTTTTATTACTTTACTTTTTTATTGAGATATTAGGGTCACCTTCAGTTTTTTAAATGGAATGTCTAATATTTTTTTTCGAATTCGAATAAATTATCAAATTTTGCGTAAAAAAGTATTATACAAAATGTGATTTCAAATGAGTAATTCTGAGATATTTTTTAAACAAATTTTATTTCAAGCGGTGTTCGAAGTGCTGTCCATTACAGTCAAAAATTTGAATGAGAAATTCTAGAGATCAAAATAAGACGAATACCAAGAATACCAATTTGTTGATTGAGGTGTCGTTAAAAAGTTATTAACGTTTAAAGTTCCGCTTGTAGCTACGTGCGCGTGATAGTGGTTCTCACTCAGCATGAGAAATTCTCTACTCACTGACGTATCGACAGCCATATAGTTTTGTGAGTGGAAACCATTGTCACGCGTCCGCAGCGGTTCGCATGTTGCCGTTCTACAAGCGAAACTTTAAACGTTAATAACTTTTTAACGAAGCCTCAATCAACAAACTGGTATTCTTGATTTTCGTCTTATTTTGGACTCTAGAATCTTCCATTAAAATTTTTCTCAGGGGTGCCCGAACACCCTGTATATAGTTGTAAAATTAAATAAATATACAAGTATAGAAGTTTAAAATGTAAAAGTTTAACAGGTATACTGAATTCTTATATTTTTAAACCGATTATTTAGTACTTGTCAAATTAGTTTGTATAAAATTTGTTATTTAAAATGAAAGTTAAACAAAATGAGGGATTATGAAAGATTCGATTTCTGACATTTTCGTATATGGTAACCAGAGTTCATTGCTTCATCCGAAACAGTTAAACAGAAAGACTTTTGTGGATGAAATATTTATTGTTTATAGAAAAATGTTAATCGGAACGAAATAATACAAAGAAAGAATGCCATTGTTCGACTTATAGATTCATCTCTTGAAATATCCCTTGTAATATGGTATCCTTCGCAAGGTTTCTGAAAACGTTTGGACGCAGAAACATGCGAAGATTTATTCTATCGTTGATCTCTCAATTTTCGTAACTCTTTTATTTTAATTGTATTCGATCCATGACAGTTCGTAGACCACACAACTGTCGCTCGAAACGCACGCCCGATTTCGACGTAAATCACGATGTTACGTAGGTCAACAGTCATCGTGAATAGTATAAAAAACCCAGTAAGAGTGAGCGAGAGCTGGTGAGTGAGCGAGTGAGTGGACGGAGTGAATGAAAGTGATCCACGGTGTAACCGCGGATCGTGTGACTGACTCGTGTTGGTGAGCGTGTAAAGTGGCGAGTGATGGACAGACAGACAGATAGATAGACAGCTAGAGAGGAAAAGACAGAGAAGGAGTAGGAAAGAAAGGATTCGTGGATCAAAGATCGGAGGGAAGCGAGAGCTGTGGCGGTCGCGTTGACGGGGGTGGGTTGTAGGTGTTGGGTAACGATATTTCGTATGAGCTTGTAAAAGAAGGACATACGAGGTTTCATTAGTTTTGTTTTTTTGGTTTTGTTTTACGCTTGACGCATATGCACACGGCAGAGGCGTCTTTCTGAGCTGATCTGAAAAAGGGTTGAAAGCGATTTACAGTTGAGACGCGTATAATCAACGATAATCGATACCCGATTTAAAATTTATTCTCCATCTGCTTGCAAACGAATCGAAACATTCAACTGACGGAGATTGAGTACCATACGAATGTTCTACCGGAGATTTTCATGATATTTAGAGGGATTATTGTAGTCAAATAGTGATAGTTTGTAAAATATTTCATTCTAATGATCAGTTTTCTAAATATTTAAGTTTTGCAAAACCTTCTTGCGTTTAAGTGTTTTACGAAGAAGTGTACCAAGCGAGAGTATAAAGCATCTGCTTCATAAACGGGTGGGTTGGGTTAGGTGAAGAATAAGTAATCTCATAAATATTTTTCAACTTTCATTTCGAATAATTAAATTTCATACGATTGTATTTGATAAGTATTGTATAATAGTTCGTAACTCGTCGTTAAAAAATGTACAAATAATACTTATAGCTATTAAATATACGTAGCAGATTATACACGTTGATTATCTTGTATAGGTAGGTAATTTTCTATGGGGTGATTTTATATGCAAAACTAAAACGAAATATTACGAATGGTGAAATTGCATTTCAGATATTTGCATTTTTTGACTTGCAAGGAAGGCACACTAATCAAGTAGAATTTCGAAGAACAGATTTTATTTCATTTAATGACTTTATTTATCAAATAAAACAAACTTTATTTTATTTATTTTTATTTAGCGATTTTATTCACCAAATAAAGTAAAGTAATGTACATTGAGGAAGTATATCAATTTGGGTGAAAAACTGTTCCACGATGTAACTTTAATTTTGGCAGAAAAATACGTTTTAAGATCTGCTGATCACGTTTTGATCGTTAACAAAAAATATTTATATACTGCGTAGAAATTAGAAATTGGCTAGCTGGTCGAATTAGTTGTAGTATAATTTGCTCCCTCTTATATCTACTTTCCAGTAGATAAGTTTTATACTAACACTAATCAGACTTCCTAATCAATGTTTCATTTCTGCATAGTACGTATGTACATGTGTATGTATGTTAACACGATTACATCTAAACGATTAAAAAGCATTCAATGAAACTTTATATTCACATCTGAAGACATGATTATATTTTGAACAAAATCGGTTTAATGGTGGATACTCTTTGAAATTTTTTTTGACATATATTTGTTATTCATAAACGTTAAAAGTAATGTTTTTGAATAAGTCTTAAAGAAAATTGAATTTTACATAGGAATGTTACATAGTAAATTTATTTTGTATCTTTTTTAATTGAAAAAGAAATTTCATGAAATCTTGATTTTCTCGTGTATTTTCAGCAATTACTTTTAATCATTTTAGATTTTCGTCTTATTTTGGTATATACAATCACCTCTTAAAAGATTTTCCACTTGTAGATAAACACTATGTTTATTTATATTAATATCCTTTACAAGAAATATACATATACAGGGTGTCCCGTAAATAGTGTAAGAACCGGAATTGGGGGTAGGTGAGACGATTCTAAACAACAATTTCCTTTGCAAAAATGTCGGATGGGGCTTCGTTTTTGAATTATTAACGAAAAACACTGACCAATCACGGCGCTCGCCTTCCGCGCGCTCAGGGCCGTCCAACCTCGGAGAGCCACCACGCCGGGTAGGTAGCAAGATGCACGTTGAAGATACATCGAGGAACGAATACAAATAATTAAAAATACTACCACTACAACTGTTACCTAATTCGTTAATTACTACGTAATTAGTACGTAAATTACTAAATGGAATTTATTAATTATTTGTATTTACTGTTTCCGAGAAAGAAGGAATAAAATCTCGGAATTTTTAGGAAATTAACCCTTCGCAACCGAGTGACGCTTCTCGCCAGAGTGTTTTAAAATTAAAAGAAAAATTATTATCAGAAAATTAAAAGAAATACAGTAAGAACCATTTGTAACCGTTTGTTATTAAAAACTGTACTGAAAAAGCAGACTGGATTTCTGCGTACCGAAACATTCCTCGAATGCATAGGGTTAATAGAGAAATAATTGAAATTCGTCTTACCCATTTATCTGCAAATTGACCTACTGCGCTGACAATAGAGCCCGGCCAATGCACCGCTGTCGGTCACAGCAAGGTCAAAAACCCCAACGAAAATCAGCTGATGGGACGGCCCGATCGCTGTACCTGCTTCTCACCCCGAAAAAACTTCACGCACGGTCACTAACACTTTTCACTTTCACATACCGATGTGTTCCGTTGCATCCTTCTTCGATTGTTGCTCCTTCCTGGGTTGATAACGGTGCCTGGATGTTGCTCCCTCCTGAATTGTTACTCCTTCCTGAATGGTAGTTGCTCCCTGAATTGTTGCTCCTTCCTGGATTGTTGCTTCTTCGAACCTTGCTCCCTTCAGGATTGTTGTTCCTTTTCGCTGGGATAATGGGCGCGATACGTGCGGGCGGCTTTCTTCGCGTTCCCCTTGGTGTCCGCGAAAACGAAGAACGAACGATAATCCTCTGCGTTTACGCGTTCCATCGCGTGCGTCCGCTTCTGTTCAGAAACGCGTAGGTTCTGTGAAAAATTTTGACTGACAAATTGCATTTCCCTCCCCGAAAAAAGTTCAGGTAGGGCAACCCTATTTGTCGCGCGATTCGGAGTTACCTGCGATCGACGAACGTGCAGACCATGTTTGCCGCAAATGTTTGCTGCTAAACCGTACGGTCGGCTTTTCTAATACAATTTTTAAGATTCACCGTGAATATTTTTCCATGGAAAATTTGTTATAAAAAAGAAAGAAGAATATACCATGAAAAATTAAATAAAATAAAAAGGTTTTGTTTATAAAAAATAATCCACGAAGAAGGAGTCAATTACATAATAGATAATATGCGATAATAAATAATATTGGAGCAACAAAAAACAAAAATATTTAAAAAGAATATTAAATAATATTTTTTCTAGTTCTTATTTCTCAAATGAAAATTCCAAGAAGATATATTTTTTAATATTTGTGTTAAATATTTTTGTTGTACAATTAAATATGTTATCCATGAAAAAATATTCACGGTGAATCTTAAAAATTCTATTAGAAGAGCCGACCGTACAGTTTAGCAGCAAACATTTGCGGCAAACATGGTCTGCACGTTCGTCGATCGCAGGTAACTCCGAATCGCGCGACAATGGGTTGCCTTACCTGGAACTTTTTCGGGGAGGGAAATGCAATTTGTCAGTCAAAATTTTTCACAGAACCTACGCGTTTCTGAACAGAAGCGGACGCACGCGATGGAACGCGTAAACGCAGAGGATTATCGTTCGTTCTTCGTTTTCGCGGACACCAAGGGGAACGCGAAGAAAGCCGCCCGCACGTATCGCGCCCATTATCCCAGCGAAAAGGAACAACAATCCTGAAGGGAGCAAGGTTCGAAGAAGCAACAATCCAGGAAGGAGCAACAATTCAGGGAGCAACTACCATTCAGGAAGGAGTAACAATTCAGGAGGGAGCAACATCCAGGCACCGTTATCAACCCAGGAAGGAGCAACAATCGAAGTAGGATGCAACGGAACACATCGGTATGTGAAAGTGAAAAGTGTTAGTGACCGTGCGTGAAGTTTTTTCGGGGTGAGAAGCAGGTACAGCGATCGGGCCGTCCCATCAGCTGATTTTCGTTGGGGTTTTTGACCTTGCTGTGACCGACAGCGGTGCATTGGCCGGGCTCTATTGTCAGCGCAGTAGGTCAATTTGCAGATAAATGGGTAAGTCGAATTTCAATTATTTCTCTATTAACCCTTTGCATTCGAGGAATGTTTCGGTACGCAGAAATCCAGTCTGCTTTTTCAGTACAGTTTTTAATAACAAACGGTTACAAATGGTTCTTACCGTATTTATTTTAATTTTCTGATAATAATTTTTATTTTAATTTTAAAACACTCTGCCGAGAAGCGTCACTCGGTTGCGAAGGGTCAATTTCCTAAAAATACCGAGATTTTGTTCCTTCTTTCTCGGAAACAGCAAATACAAATAATTAATAAATTCCATTTAGTAATTTACGTACTAATTACGTAGTAATTAACGAATTAGGTAACAGTTGTAGTGGTAGTATTTTTAATTATTTGTATTCGTTCCTCGATGTATCTTCAACGTGCATCTTGCTACCTACCCGGCGTGGTGGCTCTCCGAGGTTGGACGGCCCTGAGCGCGCGGAAGGCGAGCGCCGTGATTGGTCAGTGTTTTTCGTTAATAATTCAAAAACGAAGCTCCATCCGACATTTTTGCAAAGGAAATTGTTGTTCAGAATCGTCTCAGCTACCCCCCATTTCCGGTTCTTACACTATTTACGGGACACCCTGTATATAACTTTACAACGGTATATATGTAAATTATATTAATTTTTACCTAGTAGAAACAAATCTATTCATATAAAGCAAAATGTCAAAAAGAAGAAGGGATAGGCAAAAGATAAAAGGAGGATTCTTTGTGTATTTCTTTAATTATTATAATATGCATTATTATACTGACTGTAAAAATTAACATTATGTACACATACATTGTCGTAAAGTTAAACATACGTTCAAAGGTAAAAGTATCAAAATAGGTTTTAATAGCTGTATTAAATTAGTAGTATTATTTATATAATTTGAAATTGAGACTTATTACTTGTAAAATAATATCGTATGTTTACCGTTATTTAAAACGGAAGTTGAAAAAAATTTGGAATCACGGGAATGAAGCAGAGGTTTATCGTAATCAATCACGATACTTTCTTGCAAAACATTTAAATTAAAAAATTCTTGCATTACAAATCTTAATTATTTATTAAAATGTGCCTATTAAAAGAAAATATTCTGTAGAGTGTCGACTTTTAGACTCATCCTTCCAAATGTTCGTAAAATCTCCGTCGGAACATTTGTAGTGTGAATGAAATTTGGCAGAATTTTTTTGACAAAATTATCGGTGTTTTGTCCGATCTTAAAAATCGATTACCGTTTCCAAAATCGGCATTGTTGATGCACAATGACGAATAACGGATCGTATGTTTCTATGTACGTAATGTAGTGTGTCTGTGTGACTGTGGACAGAGGCGAGGATGTCAAATTTTCTCAGATTGTCTCTTGTTCGTATGTATGCATTTATAGACGCGCACGTGCGTACTTACAGCTCTCGATCTCGATATTGCAGAGCTGTCGGTCCATCGGAAAGTATTGCAGATTCATTGGACACGATGCTGTGATCGTTAAACTGTAACAAAAGTAAAAATTGATTTTAAAGTGTTACTGTATAATTTAGTCAATTCATTTTTTAATTACTAGGTTGATCCACAAGTTTGTGCAGTTCTCATTTTCTATTGTACGCAACTCACAATATTTGTCCATCGACTATACAGGGTGTTCGGCCACCACTGGGAAAAATTTTAATGAGAGACTCTAGAGGCCAAAATAAGACGACAATTGAGAATACTAATTTGTTGATGGAACCTTCGTTAAAAAGTTATTAACATTTAAATTTCTACCTGTAGAATGGCAATCTGCGAGTAGACCTTACAATCAATGTATTTATTGGGCCCATTTTTCTGGGGCTCTAGAGCTCCGTTAATACGCATTGTTTGAATTTTGAATCATTAAAATCCTCCAATCCGTTCAAGAGTTTTAAAGATACGCTTAAAATTTCAGTAGAATAAGTTTTGGTCAGACATTATGTTGTCACAGGAAACCGTTCGTGGTATATTACGAGACGGAATCCGTTAACGGTTCAGCGTTGCACACGGCGTGGTTTGCACACGGCGTGCAATCGCCCTTTTCGGTTAACGCGATCGCCGATTGTTAATCGAACCGTTCTTTAGACGAGCACCGTGCCGTGCGTTCCTCAGATCGTCGCGAGTTCGCGTCCAGACACAACTGTTGCAGAACATTATGTATTTCGCCTTCTATAATAAAGTTTTCTCTTACAAGGGGAGGTCATACCCTGTCAACCTGGGATTTCAACCAAATTTGGCAGAGTTGTTGGGGCTGATGTCCAAACGCAATCTGTAAAATACTAGACGTTTATGGCCAGCCATTTTGTTAAAAAATGGCCTTAAAGTTTAAAATTTCGAAGTTGTCGGATCGACGTTTTTTTTTTTTAAATTGTAGGTCTCGAAGAGGGGAACACAAAAGTCCAATACATTTTTGCCGTAACATCAATAGTTTAAACAAAAATTTGAGTTTTTGTGACGGGATAAATGCATATGTACCGTATAGTTGGAGCGTATTTTCAGCAGTCATGATAGCCGTGGAGTTAGCGTCGAGGAATTCGGGTCGGAAGACTGGGGTTCGTGTCCCCGGAACTAGAACATTTTGTTTTTTTTCTTTTTTTCGCTTATTTTTGAATTTTTATTTATATTTAATTTTAATTTTTAATATCATGGAAAAAGATGGCTGTTACAAATAAATAAAATACTATTATGGTTATAAATGTTTATTTTCACACATACTTACAAACATATTCTCATATATATTTACATCTCACGTATAAATAAATACAAAAATTAGATATTTATTTCATACGGGTTTCGCAATGCATTGTATGATTTTTATCATAAAAACAGGAAAAACATAATGGTTTCATACACCAAGCGCATGTTATAAATGCTTGTTCTGTACAGCATTTTTTGGACCACGGGTAGCAGTAGATGTTCGAAAACAAGAAGAGGAATTAGGCAATGTACATGTCACTTGCACAAAGTCAGGGAAATTGCAATCTGATACCTATCAATTATTATTGGAAAATATATTAAAACCTTACGTAAAAGCAAATAAATTCTTATTAGTCATCGATTCGTGGGGTGGGCAAACAAATCCAGCATTATATGACAGGATCTTTTATGATCCGGAAGATAAAAATATGGCTACCTGCACGTTAAAAGTGATACCACCAAAATGTACACCCATTTGCCAACCGTGTGACGTGTATTTTTTTAGACAGGTTAAGAACTTTCTTTCAAGACTCCAAAACGCCCTAACATTAATCCACGAAAACAGAGAATTAACCAATAGACAGGATATAATAAAATTACATTCCATAATCCATTATCAATTATCTGCTCCAATTTTTACCGACATGATTAAATATGCATGGTATGCGTCTAAACTCATCCCTCCGAATCATAAAAAAGAAATCTTTTGTAACGTGAATCAAGTATGTTTTCCACACGACCTAAGAAATAAAAAATGCCGTACAGAACAAGCATTTATAACATGCGCTTGGTGTATGAAACCATTATGTTTTTCCTGTTTTTATGATAAAAATCATACAATGCATTGCGAAACCCGTATGAAATAAATATCTAATTTTTGTATTTATTTATACGTGAGATGTAAATATATATGAGAATATGTTTGTAAGTATGTGTGAAAATAAACATTTATAACCATAATAGTATTTTATTTATTTGTAACAGCCATCTTTTTCCATGATATTAAAAATTAAAATTAAAAATAAATAAAAATTCAAAAATAAGCGAAAAAAAGAAAAAAAACAAAATGTTCTAGTTCCGGGGACACGAACCCCAGTCTTCCGACCCGAATTCCTCGACACTAACTCTACGGCCACCATGACTACTGAAAATAAGCTCCAACTACACGGTACATATGCATTTATCCCGTCACAAAAACTCAAATTTTTGTTTAAACTATTGATGTTACGGCAAAAATGTATTGGACTTTTGTGTTCCCCTCTTCGAGACCTACAATTTAAAAAAAAAAAACGTCGATCCGACAACTTCGACATTTTAAACTTTAAGGCCATTTTTTAACAAAATGGCTGGCCATAAACGTCTAGTATTTTACAGATTGCGTTTGGACATCAGCCCCAACAACTCTGCCAAATTTGGTTGAAATCCCAGGTTGACAGGGTATGACCTCCCCTTGTTAGTTATTGTTAGAAACGTAGAAATCAAGGAACGCCTGAAGCAGGCCATGTGCTTCTCCTTAGCGCGCCTCCCCCTCTTAAAGGAGGATCGGCCAGAATGTTTAGACAAAGAAGGACCGTACTGTCAATGGTGCCCTCACGACCCTGGTTTTCTGTCAGGGTACAGAACTGTATTGGCTTTTGCCGTGAGCAGAGATACGCTACAGTTTTAGAAAGCAACTCGTGTCGATTTTATTTAAAACGCCCGACCGCTATCCAGATCCTGATACCGAACTTTTCTTACATTATTGTTATCTATGCATATACTTTCGACCACAGTGCATCTCCTATTGCTATCCCATTAACAATACATTACAGTTTCGGTAAAGAATCATTTTCTCGAAAATGGATAGGATTTCGAGGGTATGTTTATTGACGAAAAATGATTGTAATGAACCCCAGCAGCCAAAAATAATTTTTTTAGAATGATTTGAAATTTTTTAATTTCGCCGAAAATTTCGGCACATGCTTGAATTTTTTTCTCGGAAGTGCGTAGGAATCCAGGGGTATGTATATTCGCCAACAATGATTGTAATTGACCCCTACAACCGAAAATAATTTTTTTACAATGATTTGAAATTTTTTAATTTCTACGAATAATTTGTCTACTTACTGAACTTTTTTCTCGAAAGTGGATATGAATTCGAGGGTATGTCTATTCACCAAAAATGATTGTAATTGACCCCCGCAACTGAAAATAATTTTTCCAGAATAAATTGAAATTTTTTAATTTAATTTTTTAATAACTTTTTAATGAAGCCTCAATCAACAAACTGGTATTCTTGTTTTTCGTCTTATTTTGGACTCTAGAATCTCCCATTAAAATTTTTCCCAGGGGTAGCCGAACACCCTGTATAGGGTGATCTATGCAATTTGTGTAGTCAACTTTGTTTTTTTAAATGAAATACTATACTTTTTATACCAAATTATGGAAGAATACTAAATTCTGAGTAAAAAAGTGTTCTAAAAATCTGTATTAGCCCTAATGAGTAATTCTTTGTAGTTCTTGAAAATTATTTTCATGTTATATCAAATTTCAGACTAAACTTCATCACAGATTTTTGCAGAACAGTAAAAATTGTCAAGAAATAAAGTGAAATTACTCATTAATATATTTCAAATGTCATTTTAAACCTATAACTAGATTGTGTAAATATGTTAATAATCCTTGTAATTCTGTTGATTTTTTAAATTCTTCGATCTATCCATGACCCTATCGCTTCTTAACAGTGCTTAACCATGCAATAATGTCAACGTCCACTATTCGTTTCATTCATAGTTAATTCTCTTAAGTTACAATCTTCTATTTTTAATACGTAACTTTAATCATATACATATGTTTCCTATTTTATATTATTATGATGTTTGTAATAAGAGAGTTACTGTCTGTTTAAATAAATAAATAAATCGTATACGTTATTTTAACTCGATTAATCAATAGTTTCATTCAGAATTGAGCAAATTTTATTCACGAATAACGAATAAATATTTTAGTTTCACTCGTGCATTAACTTTTTGTTTGCAACTTCATTCGCTAAGATATTAATTGAAAAAATCCTTTAATGAATTCTAATTTATACATACATTTACAGTAGGCACATAAACGGAAATTAATTTAGAAACGAATCTGATATTTTTTATTCGTGAATAAAATTTGTTCAACTCAGGTTTTAATTCAACAGAAGGGAATTTTGTTATGCATACTAATACCAGATTTCCATTGATTTCCGTTAACGTTCTTCGTGTTGTAATTAGCTTTGATTAATTTTTATCAACTTTGACGTTCCAGATCCGAAAGTATATGTAACATAAAGAAAAGAAAGGGGGGGAACACAACAATTTAAAAGAATAGGTGATATAAAGACAAGAAATGCATGGATTACACTGTTCAACACGAATTTTGTTTTTCAATACCCACTAGGTGATTCTTGTAGAGCTTTGTACCCTAAACACGAATCTGAAAATGGAATTGCTGTATCACCCTCAGTTTTCGAAAAACACGAGTTTTTGTGAAAACGTATAATTTTGGGCAAAAGCAAGGTATTACGCGAAAATTAAAAACATCAGAGAGTTCCAATTAATCTTAAAAGATAGAGGAGAGATTCCTGAATATACTAACATCGATAGTTATAATATTTTGTACTTTTGAACGGTTGTAAATGATCGCCAAAGTTTGAAAAAGTGTCGAAGTACATACTTTATACACAATACGTTTACATATTTACGAAAAGTTCTTTACCTGACACGAAATCTATACACAGGATCTGATTCTGCAGACATTTCTGAAGAAGAAACTGTCCAACAGAAGTGTAAAAGCTGTTCTCAATTGCCACAGGTCGAGAAAATGTGTATTTGCAACGCGTGCACGACGTTTTACCGCCACGTGGCCATCGCTCGCTTATCTCGGCGCGGCAGTGCCGTAGCTACGCATAATGGATGCGACACCGATAATATATTAGGCTCCTAATTCCTGTATATGTTTATCATTTTTTATTTTTTAATCTGTTTGTGGATTTGTACAAAACATTTCTCGATCATTCCCATTTCTAAACAATTTCGATGTTCATTGTATATATATGAATGGTTTTTTAAATATAAAGCCGTAAAAAAATAAACAACATTTTATTGTTAGGTTGCCTCACAGAATAGGAATAATATTCCTAAGAGCGAAGTGTGAATAGCAAGGATTTACTCCAGATCTTTCTTAGAAAAGCGTACATGTTCGAGTGATTCCATTGACAAGTTTACATGGATTTTGAAAATATAATTCAGTGATTAGTATCCTAGAGTATACAAATATATTAAGCAATAAAAGTTACAAAAAAAAATCAAACATACTATATACAGAGTGCATATCCTATTGCACCATTATGTATACCAGTTTCGCTTGTAGGTAGCTACGGCACTGCCGCGCCGAAATAAGCAAGCGATGGCCGCGTGGCGGTAAAAACGTCGTGCACGCGTTGCAAATACACATTTTCTCGACCTGTGGCAATTGAGAACAGCTTTTACACTTCTGTTGGACAGTTTCTTCTTCAGAAATGTCTGCAGAATCAGATCCTGTGTATAGATTTCGTGTCAGGTAAAGAACTTTTCGTAAATATGTAAACGTATTGTGTATAAAGTATGTACTTCGACACTTTTTCAAACTTTGGCGATCATTTACAACCGTTCAAAAGTACAAAATATTATAACTATCGATGTTAGTATATTCAGGAATCTCTCCTCTATCTTTTAAGATTAATTGGAACTCTCTGATGTTTTTAATTTTCGCGTAATACCTTGCTTTTGCCCAAAATTATACGTTTTCACAAAAACTCGTGTTTTTCGAAAACTGAGGGTGATACAGCAATTCCATTTTCAGATTCGTGTTTAGGGTACAAAGCTCTACAAGAATCACCTAGTGGGTATTGAAAAACCGAAAAAAAAATTGAATTTGTAGAACAGTGTTATCAGAATATAATAGAGTTAATAGCAAAACACTCGAAGGTGGTTAGAGTTAGAGTTTATACATAGATAGATATAGGGGAATGGTACAGGTGGGGCGGAGGAAAAAAGAGATGAAAGTGGTGTCGACCGATGCTGAGAATAGTTGTGGCTGATACAATTGCTCCCTCGAGTGTCTTGGTTGCTCCTTGGCAGTAAGGTATGTCGAACTTGGGTAGAAACCTCGCTTGAGAAAATCTAGTCCACTACTCGAAAATTCTCCTTCGTGGTTCGATTTACTAACGTGTCTGTCGCCGATGCACAGTGGTCTGGCAAGTGGTAATTCTTGGCGAAAAGTCAAGATTTTATCAGATCTTCTTGAAACTTGGTAATGAAAGGTTTACGAGGTCGTTGATATCAAATCTGAAGTAAACAATTCCAAATTCGAGATATCAGCTTTAATGGACGATGCAAAGTGGTATTGTCACATAACAATTTATTTCTTTTCTTTAATATAAATCTCAAGCTCTGACGCCTGATTTTCATTAACTATATTTGCTCTAACGTTTTTATTGGTAACTAAGATAAAAAATGTAGGAAAATATAACTAAAAATTATGAATCGTTAAATGTTAGATTCAAATATCCTCAACATTTGTTAAGAATTTTTTTATTTTATTATTAAATTGTGAGTTTTTTCCTTGATGCATATTGTTTCTATACTACGGTTGTTCTATATTAAATATTCTGTATTCAAACATTTAGACAACGTCAAACTAGATTCTGATGAAATATAGGCAATAATTATTATATTTGTTAGTTATATGTTTGATTGTTTTTTGTCTCAGTTTGTTATTTCATTGTTAATACTTAGAGTTTAAATGAGTTCACGTAATGGAAAAACATTACAAATACTATTTTAAATAATAAATATTTTAGAATTGAAATTAAATAATATTTTAAATAAGAAACAATATTACTGAGAATAAAATATTTTTATTTTTAGAGCTCATAAACTAAACCATAAAATGAAATAAAATACTTTGTTTTATTAATACATGCCAAAAAAAGAGTTCTGAATTCGAAAATAAATTGTGAAAAGAAATAGCACAAAAAGTAATATTTACAAACTAAATTTATTTATTTTCCGTTACGTACTATTAGCGTATAACGAGTACGTACTCTCATAATCAGTGAAAAATGTAGTACTTAATTTTATGCTTCAGGTAAGAAAAATACAGATATTTTACTCTTTAGTTCATTAAAATAAACATATTTTATATGCTGATTATAAATTAAATAGATAAAACACTTTATACTACATATGACATAAATATAATACTTTCCTTTAAATAATACTTTCCTTTAAATAAAATACTATATCAAGTACTACTATAAAGAATTTATTCAATCATTTATGGCAAAACGACCCTGTTGGAATCGTAACAACCATTCATGTGCTGCTTTATTACCGACATAACCTTCTTCATAGATGCCAAAAATGTTTTAGAAAGCTACTTTAGAATTATGATTAAATTCATACAGTAAAATCTGTTGGAAATGTTCATTTTTATTAATCTGTAACTCCAAAGTTATCGACTATGCCCTTTATTATTAGCACAGAATGGAAAACTTCACAATAATCTAAAAGAAAAACACAAAAGCTATTAAGGGGGTATTCTAGTATAGAGTTTCATTTCTTTGGTCTTTCTAGAAATTCTTTTCACAAAAAGTTTCTTAATTTCGACATTTTGTTTACATATTTATATATGTTTTACGCATGTTTACAATTTTTTTTAAGTGAAAATAATCAAAACTGATTGAATTATATGTAGTTGCAAGAGGTTCCTTTAAAAAAAGGTGTCCTACTAGCTGACACGATTGCGATTAGATGTTTTGTTTATCTGGAATGAAAAAATCAAAAGGCGTCTTGATTAGTACGATTGTGAGTTTGGTGTGAATCACAATTATAAAAAGGAATTTTCCTTATTGTCTTTTTAGCTCGTTAAAGATGAAAACAATCTAGAAAATCAATATTTGAAATTCAAAGTACCGATACTTTCTACATTTTCACTACTTTTTTCATTTTGATTCACACCATAATCATAATCATACTAATCAAGAATACTTTTGATTTTTTCGTTTAAGAGAAACAGAATAATCGGAATCGTGTCAGCCAGTAGGACAGTTTTTTTTATAAAGAAACCTTCTTCAATGACATATAATTCAGTTAATTTCACTCGAGAAAAACTGTAAACATTCATGAAACATAAATAAATGTGTAAACAAAATGTCGAAATTAAGAAACTTATATTTTTTTTTGTAAAAAAATCCCCAAAAAGATCGAAATAAATGAAATTCTAGACTAAAATACCAAAGCAGTCAAAGTGACTCATTGATAATTCCTAATAAAAATTATAAAAAATTTAATCGACTAGATTATTAAAAATTTACTGTAATTTTCTATAAGAGAATGAATAAACACTCATACCCATTACATTATACATTTCTTCGCATATCTATCGTTTTAATTTCTTTGGTACAAATAAGTACACTATAATTGTTCGTAGTTTTAGTGTTAAAGGTATATAATATACAGGGTGTTCGACGTCTATACGGACAAATTTTAATGGGAGATTCTAGAGGCCAAAATAAGACAAAAATCAAGAATACTAATTTGTTAATTGAAGCTTCGTTAAAAAGTTATTAACGTTTAAAGTTTACGACAGCCTTACAGTTTTGTGAGTGAGAGCCACTAGGACCGATCTGTCGCGACGTATCATGCACCGAGATTATAGTTCTACAGGCGGAAATTTAAACGTTAATAACTTTCTAACGATGCCTCAATTAATAAATTAATATTATTGATTTTCGTCTTATTTTGGTCCTTAGAATCTCCCATTAAAATTTTTCCGTATAGACGTCGAACATCTTGTACAGTTAATAGACAAATGTTGTGAGTTACATTCAATATAAAACGAAAGCAAGCAATATCAGGTAGTTTCGTTTACTAGAAAGTGTTTATAATTAATTAGGTAATGGTTATGACTCACCGTATACTACGCGTGATGCTTCCTGAGTGATGAATACGAATGAACTCGTTGCTGGTGGTAGCGATGTGAAAGTATGACTGCTTCTCGTTGACGAAGAAGGTGTCGGGCACCCAGATGTTCTTGATAAACTCCGAGCCGACGCTCAGCGTTTCGACGCTCGGCCGTTTCTTGAACGCGAGCCTCGGGTCCGTCCAGAATTGTCGAAAGTAAAAATCCAGCGTAAAGTCCTGATACGAGACACGAGGCGTTTTATTAGATTGTGAATCGTCGGGTCGCGAATCACGCGCAAGAACAACGTGGAAAAACGTAAAACACCAGCGGGAATACCATAGAGTTCGCGCGCGGACCGTGTTTCGTTTTCAACCGACACAATGATCTAAATGTTACAATAGCTCCCGCGAGCCGTACGGACAGTGAAACGTGACACGTAAACTAACAGCATTACGCAACAATGCATTCGTTAAAAATAACGAAATTCCGTTGGTACGTGAGGAAGAAAGCAAATGCAAACCGATATCGTGGCTGGATAACGGGGACCGCCTATCCGATGCTCTCATCCTGGTTTATACGAATAAATAGATTTGCATCGATTAAACTCCCTGATTTATTTGATACATGGCACGCTCAAAATGCGCGGTTTATCTGCAAATACACCGGGTTCGGGTCTCGAATATTCGTCTGATTTAAAACGGCTACACGATTGCTTTATGCAGGGTGTTCTATCTTGTTCGACCTTCGTAAATACCGCTGAAATTATTCGCGACACTTAAAACTGTTTTGGGTATAAATTGAAGAATTTCGATGCACTTGCTAATTTCCTAATATTTTCATGTTACGAAAATGCTTTAATTTGTGGAACCAACAAAATTGAGATTTTTATTTAGTGTTATGTCGTATCAACTATTGTGAAAGAATTCTTAACAACTTGCCGTGAAATAAAAAATAAAATAAAGTTGTGATATTCATTATTATCTGTTGCATCTTTATGTTTACTCGATAGTGGTGTAAGTTACTTTTTCCCTATGCGTGACGACAGAAATAACATTGTCATAACTATCTCTGTGTACCTGAAAAATATTATAAATTAATAGAAAAATGATAAAAATATACTGGATACGATTCATAAAAAATAGCTCCATATAAAATGTTTCGTGAAACCTCAATGGATTGTGAAGAGGAACTTCATGCTTTAGATCTTTCGCCAATTCATTACGAATATTTTAAAGTTATTCAAGTGTGCAATACAAAAACTTTGTACTTAAAGCAGAAAATGAGTAAATATTCATTAAAATAATACTTATAAAGTTGTAATCATAAAATTAATAATACAATTCTAAAAATAAATTTATTTTTTTTGTTTTCTTAATGGAATTTAAAATTTTTGTGTAATCATAAGTTATCGAGTAGAATATATTATTAATTCTAAAAGTGACATAAGTCATTCGACTATTCCAAACACACTTTTGAACAAATTATTCATGAAATTTAATTAACTTGGATAAATTTCACATTAGTAAAACATTCAATTGTTGATACATATTGCATTGCGGAAATCGAGGAAGTAGATGAAAAATGCTCGTAAACCAAATTGAACTTGTGGTATAGTAATTAGCAGCTCTCTATAAGGTAACAATTTCTACCAAGTTCCAACCCCCTATCTTTAGTGTAGAGGTAGAAATAGAGTAAAACGTGTTATCCAGTATATTTGTTATAACTTTTGTTTTAACATATGGAATTTAGTACTATTCTTTTAGATGTTGAGATACATATTAGAAAATTCTTTTAAATTTTATGACTGCAAATATGATTCTTAAAAAATTTTGAAGTCCAAAAATATTAATTTTTTTTATTGAAATTATGGAGGGACTACTTTTATATTTTCTCAGATGAAACATTTTTCCATGATTATTATTACAAAATTTTTTCTGATTTTTTTAAGTGGTGCAATATTGTATGAAAAATTAGAAATCGCTGGTTTGTCTCTTTTCGCGCATAGAAGTTGCTTGTGTAATTGATGTACATATTTTTTTGTTAAACGAACATTTTATACATCTTTAAATAATAACCCCCCATTTCCGGTTCTTACACTATTTACGGGACACCCTGTATATGTATATATTAGTAACTGAATTTTATTCGATTGGTGATTTCAAAAATGTATATGGACATACAAATCACGAAGATAGATGACTCCCAAATACTTTTGAAAAGAAAGAGCGTGTTTCTTCCTATTAATTTTAAATAAAACATTGACAAGCTTATGCTTACGTAACATTTTTCTTTGTTATTTTTATTTGTGAAATATTTTTCCGAAGTTTGCACGATATTTGTCACAAATTCTAAAACCTGCAGAACTATTAACCAAACTTTTTGACGTCGAGCAAGTAAATCCCGTTATTAATGACGACAGCAACGAAGATTGAAGAAACCATGCATACTTTCGCCCCAAACAACATCCTGATGAATAAGTCGTCCCAGGATAAAATTCATGTATTTATTTGAGAAATATACATATTTCAAGCGGCATGAAATATTCGTTTAACAAAAAAATATGTACATCAATTCCAGAAACAACTTCTCTGCGCGAAAAGAGAAAAAATATCGGTTTTTAATTTTTTATATAATGTTGCACCACTTTAAAAAATCTGAAAAAATTTTGAAATAATAATCATGGGAAAATGTTTCACCTGAGAAAATATAAAAGTAATCTCTCCATAAATTCAATACAAAAATTAATAATTTTAAACTTTTCAATATATTAAAAATGCAGCCGAAAAATCTGAAAAAATTTTGTAATATGCATCCACATACCTAAAATATCTCTGACTGTTAACATAATTTTCCATATGTTAGAACAAAAGTTAGAACAAATAAACTGAATATCACGTTTCACCCTATTTCTACCACTTTAGGAAAGATAGAGAGTTGAAACTTGGTAGTACATAATTGTTACCTTGTGGAGAGCTATCAACTAGTATACCACAAGTTCAATTTGATTTAAGGGCATTTTTCACCTACTTACACAGGTATACTCTTTAACAAAAAATATTTTTCAATATGGTCAAACGCAAATGTTTAAATATCTCGAAACGGCAAATATACGTATGACTTATTTCACTTTCATAATAATCGGTAGATATGTTCTGTTATGAGTATATGGGACTACTGTAAACAAAAAAGTTGTACTTTGTTTTGCTTTTTCTGGTGCGAGTATGGAGGTTAAATTTGATAAGTATTCAGGGTGTCTCAGGTTTTAATGGTCAAACTCAGTCAATATATTTTATAGGTCTAAATAAGAAAAAAGTACGATAGGTAGTTTTGACAAAAAATATTTTAAAGTTAAAGTCTATTAAATCTTAGTCTTTTTTTAGTCAAGATTTGGATAAAATATAAGATATCTAATTTGATGAGTTGATACAAACAATTTTGATTAAAATTTACATTTTGACCTCTCTGTGAGTCCTGTACAAGATACAACAGTTTTTTTATTTATAAACCTGAATGTACATTATTTGGCTAAGAACATTTTTCAACTTTTAACATATTAAAAATATCAAAATAAATGCATTTATTATTTACATATGTTTCTTTAAGCGGAATAAAAGTAGGTATCATGAACATAATTTAACCTTGTATGAGAATCGAAACTATTATGTTTAATTTACTTTATTTAGGCAGGAATATGATGTTAAAAATATGGAACCCACCAAACTTGTATATTTATAATTATTTATTTCAACAGGATGTGTTAGGTTTGAAAACTTTCATATAAATCATCATATATACGCAATGAGACATTTATTTCCCTTCAAAGAACATGTACCAATAAAATATTTGTTTATTTTGTAGACACTTTGATAACTTTTGTCTATTAACAATATATTTCATTTAATATTGTACACTTGGTTGGTACACATGAAAATAACTTGTACCGATTCATTGGATACGTGGCTTTTTATTTTAAATTTAAAAAAAAATTAAATTTGAAATTAAAAAATTTGAAATTAAAAGTAGAACTAGTCTCACCATTAAAAATACTGTCTGTAATTATTCCTTTTTAATTTTTGATTATAAACTGCGAATAGAATTAATGTTTATGGTGAAAATTTTTAAATAAATTTGTATAGTTTGACGATGTCCTGACAAAAGAAACTTCTGAAATAGCCTTGGAGATCATATTTGTATGCATCAGTGCAAAAAGTGGTTATTTAGAATTATTTTATTATTTTTCTTTCATCATTAACTGTGTAGTTAAACTCCCATTAGTTAAAGTTCACAATGTTTTCTATTTTTATTTTTTACAATAGCCCACTGTACTTGTTATAAACTTTATGGTTAGATTAATTGTAAGTAATAACACTGACTTCATTCTTGGAGGCATTTCGAATATTTGAAAATCTTCATTACAATTTCTTTGCATTAATCCATGTATTAGATTAAGGAATCAGTTCATTTGGATTCTTATACAATATTTATATAAATAATTTAAATAGTGATAAAAATTGTTGTTATAACTTTTTGAAAGCCTTTGTGTGTCGTTTGTATAATTTTGCAGTATAAATTCTATCTAAAGTGTTCATGAACAATTCAAATACGTAATTGTTTCACAAATTCATTTCCTTGTGCAATTATTCACTTCAATGCATTTTTCAAAACTCAAAATAAGTGAAAATTTTATGACAAATGAATATTGTAAAACTCGACAAAAAATAAAAATTTGATGGCGTATGAATATTATAAACATTGAAACAAACGAAAATTTAACGGTAAATAAGTTTGGTAGAAACAAATGAAAATTTATTCCATGAATGACTTTTATAAAACTGGAAGTAAATGGAAATTTGTCCGATTCATGTGGGTGGATCAATACATCATTGTTGATATAATATTTTTAGTAAAAACGTAGTCAGATGTCGTTAGGATGGAAGACAATTTTTGTCATAATTATTGAAGTGACTTGTAGCAGAGGTTATAGAAAATGGACAATAAACGACACATATATTTTAGGTTACGTTTAATGCATATAGCACGTATTGTTGCATACATCGTAAGTACTGGTACTGCCCAGTGTTATACTATACTAAAACAAAAGACGGCGCGCACGCCTGCCAACGAGGTAAAAAGAAATACCTCCAACATGCGCATGTTTGCCAACATGGGAATGAGAAACATTTCCAACATGACTTTATTGCTTTTCTTATCACCACTAAGTAATTGATTTAATTTTGTATAAAACTTTTCTATTTGTTATTTACTTTTAATTTATTATTACTACTTAAATATTTGATTGTCAAAAGTGAATGTAAAAACATGATCCTAAATCTGAGTAATATAATTTTGTTCTATAATTTTTCAAACAATAAACGTTATCCTATGCATAGTTGGAAACACATATTTAATCAAATTTATAATCTAAACTATTAAGTAATACAAATTAATCGTAAGTTAACAAATATGTATAATAATTATCCGTGTTCAACCTTTGAAGTAAAAATGGTGTAAATTAATAGGTAACACTTTTGTAAATTCCTTTTTTGACAGAAATTGTTTTTAAGAAATATTATAGTCATATAATTTATTTTGCCATTTTTATTGATTATCTTCGGATAGTTAAAAAGATAGTTTAATGTATCGTAGACTTATTGTCGACAAAAATGAAATTTTGACATGTATTTTACGGATTATATTTTTAAAGTGTACATCACTCTGTTAATCGTGTAATGTCTACTTCCACAGACAAATTAAAAATTTTATTCGATGGTTATAGAATTATTCTACAGTATTTTTAGAACATTGATTCCGACCTAAGATCTCGTAACGATGTAATAAAAAAATATTCTTTTTCCATCAACTACAAGTATTTACACATGTACATACGAAAAAACGATCAGATTTGTGACTTTACAATGGAAATTGGCGTTAACACAATATATGTATATAAAACTATACTAATATAAATGATCATCGTTTATCAAATATTCGTGGTGCGGAATAAATTTATATTTTTACGCGCACGAGTTTGTATACAAAAGTATAAAATATAATTACTGTATATACAAATAAAGGCATATTTTTAAATTTATTTTTGCCAATAAAATATTTGAGTAGTATTAAATAAAATGATGAGAGAAATTTTTCAAATATTCGAATATCAATAAATATAATTCAACTTTGTAAAAAATTAATTGAATTTGAGTGGGCCAGTCTCGGCTCTTCCATTCCTACTAATTAATTTTTAAATTTAAGTTAAAATATAATTTAATTTGTGTGTTTCATAAAATCAATTTAATCTATAACATCGTAAAATAAATTATTGAAAATAAAAGGTAGCAACGTTTTCATTATTGTTTTATATTAACAGAAATATTACGAATAACAAATAAATGATTTTTATTATGGAATAACAAAAATACTAATCATTGAGCAATACATTAAAATGAAACTAAAATACACAATCTTTGTTTAGCATCACAAGAAATTAAAAACATTAACAAAAAAAATCATGAATACAAGCCTTAACTTTAGGTTCTATTCTTAGAACATGCAGTAAACAAAATTATTTTTTATTGGCATAGAACTGATGGAGATAGTTTTTCCAAAATAATGTTTTTTTGTGTATTATTGTTAAAGTGGAACTAATATCATTACTATCATATGATTAATAAAAATAATCTGTTTTTAGCTATTTTGACATCCCAAATTGCGATCATAATTCTTTTCTAAAAAGGCTCATTTCTGGAATTCGATCAGTATCATTTTCACAACAATTTTGAACAAGTCTTTCTAATAGACTTTGAGTCAGTGAACGTCACGATACATTGATTAAAACATAAATTTGGATCAGTTTTCTAAAAAAGGCTCATTTCTGGAATTTGATCAGTATCATTTTCACACCAATTTTGAACAAGTCTTTCTAATAGACTTTGAGTCAGTGAACGTCACGACATATTGATTAGAAAATGAAATTGGATCAGTGTTTTGTCGTTTTGTCGCTATTCTAAAGTTTGTCCAAAGTTAGGAGAATACGTAAAATAACAGAATATTTTTACAAAAATGTAGTCTCCCTTAAAATGTATATTTTTATAAAATTCTCAATTAAATAATAATTGAACAGGAATTCTAAAAATAATTATCGAACTTATTACTAACACGATGCTTAATTTCGTATTTGAAATAAATAGTAGTGGTCTTGAAACGCCCAAAATATCTTCAATTATATAAATAGAAAATATCCTTCTCGAATCCTTCAACTTTTACCCGTAATATTTTTTAATATCCTCAACATTGTCGACACGATTCTCCTAGATCAATCACACACATTTTAAACGCATCGGTTAAAAGATTCGTTTTAAACGTGATTCTTTGGTTTCAGGGAACGCTCATGGTCGTTTACGTTGTTCCTCGTTCTTCCGACGTGTCTCATTCTCTCTCCGGCGAGAGGGATGCTCGAGGCGGAAGGAGATGTCGGCGTCCTTCCACGGGGGCCTCGAGAAATAGAGAGGGAGAGAGAGAGATAGATAGAGAGGAAGATCGTTATACGCGAGACTGTCGCGAGATTAAAACGGTCGAGGGAACAACGATACGTAACGGGGGTGGGAAACGAAACGCAGAGCGACGCGATCGGATAAGATAGGGGCTCGAGCGGTCGGTAATAGGAAAGGAAATGCAAAACTGAGATCGTGGACATCGACAGGTACCTTAAAACCCTTGTCGACCGATATTGTCGCCGTCTACGTGGCTGTTCAACGTGTCGTGGTTATCGTAACCAACGAAATCGGCCACTTGGACACACACGTAACCCTATCGAGACGCCCTTCAACGTTTCGTTCGTGATCACGCTGTGAACCCTGTCAAGACTAATTTGACCGCTTACAATCTCTTTCGACAAAGCGTCCCAGGCGCCAGTCTGTCGCTGAACTTTTACATGCAGCATTGTTTATTTCAGAGATATCGTGAAACTTTTGAAACTTCAAGACTTTCAAGGCAGGTTTACAGTACGGAATCGTGTCGTCGAGATATTTTCAAATTTAAACGAATCGATCTTTAAACACTTTGGACGCGCAGAATTTTACGCGTATAATTTTTTATGCAGAATGATTCGTCACGATTTCAACGGTTACGATTCGATGACAGCTTGAAAATCGCTAAAAATCAAGTGACTTTCAACGATAATAAATGATTCCAAGTTACTCGTGTTCAGGTGAATGGAAATTTTACGAGTGAATGAACGCGATTTTGTACGAAACGGTTGAAGAGAGAGATTCTTGATTATTATATAATTAGAGAGACATAATTACACGTGACTGCATTTAAACGCGCTTAATGTTTCATGAGCTAACGAAGACGCTATTAAAAGTTCATTTATCAAACTTGAATAATATCGATCGCGCCGTAAAAGCTCATTCAGATTTACCTTCCGTTTAAAAATTACAAAGATTCAAAAGATCACAGTTTTACAGAACGGATTGTTCAACAATAGTTAAATTGTTGGCATATGTTTATACAGGCTGATAGGCTACGTAGACGTTGCAAATATTTTCATGGTTTTCTTTATCTTGATGATACGGAACAGGTTTTGGAACGTGAATATTCCATGAAAATAAGCAAGTATTTCAATAGAAATCTACCTTTTATCCAAGTCATAATCTTCAACATATAAGGGAAATAAAAGTTCATAGAAACATAGATCGAAAGTGTGAAATACAATTTTTCCATACAAGATTTTGTTTTCGAGAAATTCGATTTGAAAATTTCGTCGGACCGTGTGTGTTTAAGTACGACTCGATGATTGTATCCAATCATTAGTCATTATTTCTATCTGTATTGATATTTCTAAACATTTAATTGTGATATGGTATTATCTGTTATTGATTTTATATTCAACCGAAACGGATAATACCGTGTCAACGGCAATGTTTAAAAATTCAAAAATAAGTAGAAATACAGCAAAACTTGGATAATCGCGAGAAACGCGGGAATGAAGTCTTGCAGTTATAAAAGCTTGGTTAATTTTCAGTTCCCAGAAAGACGCAAAAGCCGAGCTACATTGTTCGGCTTTGTATTCTGCCGAACGTAGAAAAGGACAGTAAACGAATGATAAATAAGAATAACACAATGTGAAACTTATTTATTTCTTATTTTTTGCTAATGGGGTCTTTACGAATACATTTATAAGGTTTTTTTGATTAAAATAAGACGAAACACGATATAACTTGGATCATATTTGTGTATTTAATGAGTGTACATTTAATCGTATTTAACACGATCTTATACACTATTAGAAGTAGGTTAAACACAAATTACATCGTGTTTGGGCTTATTTTAATCGGAAAATCCTCACAAATACATTGGTAAAAGTTTCATTAAAAAACAAAAACCAAAAATAAAAATGTTTCATCTTTGCATTGTGTACTATGTATGTATGTAAAGAAAGAATACTTTCTTTAATTCAAATTAGCCGCGCTTTATTAGCTCAGCGCGCCCTCTAATCGATATATGTATATCGATGCTCAACGATGGGGATAAAAAATATAGAGAGATGAGATAAGAGAGCACATGTACAAGGATTAAAGTAATAAATAATTAGCGATAAATAAAATAATAGGTCTACGAGTAATTGAGAGAATAGACTTTAATTGTCGTTTCTTTTTCTTTTAGGTAATTAATAAACCATTTTGCATATCTGTAAATATTGTATATACATCATGTGTAAATTATAACCTCTTTCTTTTAGAGCAACACATTTTAGTTATTTTCCTGGAAAGTCCTTAATATTATCCTTTGTCTTATATGTACTGTCTCACCGGTATTCGAGCCCAGATCAGGTTATACTACGCGTTCCACTCGACATTGAGCTTCTGAGTGTGTCAACAGGAATCCCCTCTCAGCAGTAGGGGTGACTACTGTTCACTTATCCAAGCATTGCTATAGTACGTAATGATCAGACGCGTTACTCGAGTCGTACTCCATCAATTACATACCCGACGAATGTTCGAAATTCATTTTCTTGAAAACTACCACTTTGAATGAAACATTTTATTTCATATAATTGATTCATTTTTACACAAAGAATCATATGTTCTCAGATATACAACAAGTTTTGGCTAATCTTGTGTAAAGAGCTCTTGCAAGGACACAAACTGTCTGACTTCGACTTTAATGTGCTTTTGCAGAATGATATTAGAGTGATCATTGCTGTATGTAAAATATTAGGTGTAAATACTCAATATTTTTTAAGAGATAAATAATTGAAGTGGGACAATTATAAGTTAGTATAACCCCATCTACTTACAAAATGTCTCATAAAAAGTAATATTAATTGAGTTCATAAGTTTTTGTGTATTTCTGTATTGAAAGAAAACCAAGTAGGAGTTTATTGATGTTACAATACTCTAGCAATTAGGAGAATGGCCTTCATCAGGGTCTAATAACGTTCATATACTATAATCACATACTGAATCTTCTGCAAGTGTCCCTATATAGTGTAATGCGACACTTATAGAGGATTCACTGTAGATCAGTTCAACACGTTGACTGTTCTAAAATTTTAGTGTGAAAAACAGAACTATTTAATGGTTCTCTGACGTTCTCGTTACTTTGTAACGTCACTAACGACACTAAGATAATTAAAATTCAGTTCATAAATTTTGGTGTATTTCTGTATTGAAAGAAAATATGTACCAAATCGGAGTTTATTGTGTTGAATAATATCAGGTCCCCTTGCATAGGAACAGATTAAATAATTATATATAGACAATATTTAAATATTAAACACAACCACTTTAATTATTCTTTAGATATTACATAGTTAAATAAATTACAGTATGCGATGCTGACCCTGCGGCTCGAACAAACGACTCGACTCGAACAAAAGCCACAGGAATTCCCACACGATCTTCAACCTTATTATAGGTATCGACACTTTGGCCGCGTGCTTATTGCCGCGAGATTATGAACAGCTCAATATATTGATGTTGCAATACTATAGTAATTAAGAGAATTGTTTTCACCAGAGCCGAATGACGCTTAATTACTATAGTGAAACAAACAATTCAATCTACTTCATAATATACACAAAAACTTACAAACTGAATTAATATTATATTTTACGAGACATCCTGTGAATAGATGGGACTATACAGAACTTATAATTGTTCCAATTTAATTATATATATTTAAAAAAATATTGAGTATCTACTTCCAATATTTTGCGTACACCAAAAAGGATCGCTCTACTATCATTCCATAAAATCACATTAAAATCAAAGTCGAACATTTAAAATGTTCGATCATGTTTTGATCAAAACAGACTCTTTTTCAACGACAGTTTTAAATACATGTACTTCCTAATTTGTCAAAAATGTAATTAAATCCCATCGTACCGTTTCCATAATAGATTAATAGATTAATTGATACAAAATTTAATGGGAAACATTCCGATCCTCGAACTTGTTCTCGCATCGTCAAATTCATAGAACATATTTGCGATTCTAGTGTTAGTACTACTCAGCCTGTATGTGTTGCGTCTCAGAGCTGAAATCTCGACGACAGTTTGTAGTTTCACGAGATAATTCGATACAACTGGAAATTACACAGCTTGAACCGAGCCGTATCGCTTTGGTGCACGGTTCACTCGCGCCGGATCCTTGTCGACGTGATCGATCTCAGTAAAGGGGCTCCCGCGACGCGAGGGTTTTTCGTGTGTACACGCGAAAGCGGTAAGGTGCATGGACCGTGTATATGGTGATTATATATATTCCATACATATACCACGACTACTTAGCCAAGACTAGTACATGCAACCATGCTACGAGACGCTATCAAGCTACATGCACTATCTACGTGTATAGCGGACTAACGATCTTAAATCTAACTGTAAATACTTATGTCTAATCGAACTTCGAATTTGGCAACAGTGGCAACAATATGCAGCGCGATCTGAAAGTTCCTTGGTGAATTTTAGTAACAGCTGTTTTTCTACAGCATATGTCTCTTACAACGTTCGTCTTGGTGAAATTTTTATTATCGAATAACCTCTAACGAGCAGTTTGGTTTTTATTTAAGAGGCTTTGTACGTGGATGCTTTAATAAATTTGTGTATTTTCTCCACCATAATTATATTAAGAAATGATAGATGGATAATATTTACATAAGGTATCGATGGCTGCTTATTTTATTATAGATTATTTTAAGATCGAAGATTGTGACTTCAATTTTCGAGGCATTTTTAAGTAGATCATTGCATAACTTTAGGTACAATTGAGATTGTAAAAGTATGAATCGTGAATGGAATATGGGTTCTATTGAACAGAATGTTGACTCCTCCTTTGCAAGGCGGGGCCTAAATATAAGGTGTTCTGCTACCCCTGGGAAAAATTTGGATGTGAGATTCTAGAGCCCAAAATAAGACGAAAAATAAGAATATCAATTTCTTAACTGAGGCTTAATTAGAGATATTAAAAAATTTCAAATCATTCTGAAAAATTTATTTTTAATTGCGGGGCTCAATTACAATCATTTTTTGTGAATACACATACCCCTGAAATCCTACCCACTTTCGAGAAAAAAATTCGAGTAGGTACTGAAATTTTTAGACGAAATTAAATAAAATTATAACATACTAAAAAAATTATATTTAGTTACAGGGGTCAATTACAAGCATTTTTGGTTAACAGACAAACCCCCGAAATTCTACCCACTTTCGAAAAAAGAATTCCTTACCGAAAATATAATCTGAGGCCTGAAATGGTTTCCCGAAATTTCATGTGAATTTTTGAAACATCATAACTCTTGAACGTATTGGACGACTTTAATGTTTCAAAATCCACACATCGCGTATTTTGGTGAAGACTATGGGGAAATTCCAAAAATATTCGAAAAGTTGATCTTTCACCCCGGAAACTAACAAAAACCTCATAAATATAGTCCAATTTTTAAAGAGCCATAACCCCTACAATAGTGAATATATTTCATTAAAATTTTTTTCTGATGTAGAACCCATGGATACCTACAAAAAAATATATTAGACAACTTTTCCGTGCAGCGTCAAACAAATTTATTAGAAATGAAAAACAAATTTTTAAGAAAAAACGACAAGGGGGTAGAGGTACTTAGGTGCCTTCGGCGAAAAAAAATATTTTGAATCGTTCTAAAAAAATTATTTTCGGTTGCGGGGGTCAATTGCAATAATTTTTGGTGAATAGGCCAACCCCCGAAATCCTACCCACTTTCTAGAAAAAAATTCAGTACGGGCGGAACTTTAAACGTTAATAACTTTTTAAGAAAGCCTCCATCAACAAATTGGTATTCTTGATTTTCGTCCTATTTTGGCCTGTAGAATCTCCGATTCAAATATTTCCTAGGGGTGGTCGAACACCCTGTATATTTCACGTATACATCAACTTTCGTAGATTATAAAAAAAAAAAATTGAATTGTGTATATTGTTAAAGAATTTCAATTTCAGTACGTTATATATTCTGTATTAAAAAGAATTTAATATCTGCGTAGTTTAGATTTGAGTTATGTGAATATTGTTACTTATTACGAGTTGAACAAAGCTGTTTCCACAAATAAAATGAAATCTATGATTCGCGACTATATGTACTGACTTAGAAAGGAGTTGAAATTCAACATAGTTCGATACACGACAATCATTATATGTATTGTTTAATACCTTGTATTACGAAGCAGGGATACAAATTCTATCATGTAGGTTCTTTTTAGCTCCCGACAGTGTATTTGGGAGGTGGAAAGATAATTTTGGGACTGAGAGAATCGTGATATCATGAGTAAGTGGAACATGGACAGTGTCGAGTAATTTTTGCTTAGTTGCTAGCCTTTGAAGGCTGACTAAAACGTCTGATCTAATGTAATTCAGTAATTTTTCTAAACTTCTTCCTTCAACTTCTCAGCTCCTTATGCTACCTCAAATGTAATTTTTTTCATTTTCTTATTTTAAACTTTAATAATTCTGCGAATAACATCGTCTTTTTACTAACAATTCAACATTATGTATTGTGTAAACTAAGAGCTATAGTGGGAAAATACGCACATTTGCCAAGGTTTTGTCGTACAAATATCTTAAATACTTTGGTCTACTCAAATTTTGGCCCTGGCTACAGCGAAAACGTTCTTGGAACTTTGGTGGAAAATATGGTAAAATATGAAATAAGTATAACCTTTATAGCGTATACAATTCATATTCGATTTCGTAGAATTGTTACTGTGGAAGGATTTTTGTTCGTGATGAATGCATTCAAATTAGATTTTTATATTAAAAATGTTCGTCAAGTCGTTGATTTTGATTCTGTATTTAAATGGTGAAAGTTGACGTGTATGAATCGAAAATTTTTTGATACGTTCGTCCGTTATTCGTATACTCTTCCAGCGAGATTGTAATCGCGCGATACGTAAATGCAGAAGCATCGTTCCGGTTACGGAATCGAATTTGTTCAAGGTAACGATGCAAAGCTCGTTGCTTCCGTGATTCCGCCCGTCACGTTTACGCGTACGAACCGCACGTGCAAATACGTCTGTGTTGCACTTTGATATCGAGGCGCGCGAAAGTGCTCGTGAATATACCGTGGAAATTGTTTTGGGAAGCTAGCGAGGAACAGTTACCGGACGCGGGGCAGAAATTCGTCGATCGACGAAAAAAAGAAAAACGTATACTAATCGCGCGTTTCCGTGGCCAATAAATAACAACTACGGCTATAAATCCGTCCTGTATTACTGCGCGTTCGCATTCTTCTCCGGTCGTACGGAAATATACGTTTTTTATTTCGATTTCGCCACGGTCGTTCGCGCTGACAGAAATTTTACGACTATTATAAACACGAAACTTTCTGGAATTTTCGCAACCGTTATGGGCGTGAAATTTCGCTAGAAAGGTTCGGGGAAACTTTTGGAATAAACTTGGACATTCTGCAACTCCAATAACGGCTGACACTCGCGGCTCGATGTCAGTGGAAAGATTTCAACCCGAGGCGACGCTTACCGTTGCCATCGACCCCTGTAGACGCAGACGGGATAGGTATTTTTCTGACGTTTTCAACGCGTCGAGAGTTTTGTGCTAGTTAAATGCACGGCTTTATTGCATTACGTCACGTGGGCAACGCATTAAGATCGAATTCAAAGCACGATAATATGAAGAGAATTCTATTAAACGTTCAAATATACTGCCACGTTTACGTCTATTTTAATATTTTTATTTCTCGGTAAATGCAACTATGTATTTCTCAATGTGGAAGGTATTTAATAATTTTGACTATTTAGTATCGAAGAATTTGTGGTTGGAAAAACTGTAGTTAAATTTATGTTATTTCACGACCTTCTGGGTGCAATTCATCAGTTTTGATCATCTTGACATATGTTATTAAGGTTAACATTTTGAACATTTTTCTCCTATATGCAGGGTGTTCGGCCACCCCTAGGAAAAATTTTAATGGGAGATTCTAGAGGCCAAAATAAGTCGAAAATCAGGAACACCAATTTGTTAATTGAGGCTTCGTTAAAAAGTTATAGAAACATTTCCGGCCACACAGAATACTTTCGGTAAAGAATTTTTTTCTCGAAAGTGCGTAGGATTTCTGGGGTATGTCAATTCACCAAAAATGATTGTAATTGATCCCCTCAACCGAAAATAATTTTCCCAGCACGGTTTGAAGTTTTTTAATTTTGTCGAAAAATTTGTCCACCTTCCTGAATTTTTTTCACGAAAGTGAAAAGGATTTCGGAGATATGTGTACACCAAAAATGATTTTTTTTATTATAATTGACCCCCGTAACTGAAAATAATTTTACCAGGACAATTTGAAACTTTTCAATTTCACCGAAAAATTTCAGCACCCTGTCGATTTTCCTTAAAAATTCGTTTTTCATTTTTAATAAATTTGTTTGACGTCCTACGGAAATTTTGTTCAGTACTTTTTTGTAGGTATTCATGAGCTCTACTTCTAAACTAAATTTCATTGAAATCCATTAACTATCGTAGGAATTATGGTCGTTTGAAAATTGGACCATTTTTATGGATTTTTTCTATTTTTCGGGGTTAAGAAACAACTTTTCGAACATTCTTGGAATTTCTACATATTCTTCGTCAAAATACGCGTTGTTTGCCTTTTGAAACATT
Organism: Colletes gigas; assembly: GCF_013123115.1. Taxonomy (NCBI): domain Eukaryota; kingdom Metazoa; phylum Arthropoda; class Insecta; order Hymenoptera; family Colletidae; genus Colletes; species Colletes gigas. Next base: position 44,378 of record NW_025106719.1, read on the forward strand.
AAAATCCTTCAATCCGTTCAGAAGTTATGACATTTTAAAGATATGCACGAAATTTTGGAGTGACATTTCTGGCCTGAAATTATATTTTCGATAATGAATTTTTTTCTCGAAAATGATTAGGATTTTGAGTGTATGTCTATTGACGAAAAATGATTGTAATTGATCCCCACAATCAAAAATAATTTTTTCAGAATGATTGAAATTTTTCTAATTTAATTTTTTAATAACTTTTTAACGAAGCCTTAATCAAGAAATTTATATATTTAATTTTTGTCTTATTTTGGCTTCTAATGTCTTCCATTAGAATTTTCCCAGGGGTGGCCGAACACCCTGTATACCTGTACATAGTATGGTAGGTTTTAGTTTCAAAAATATGTGCCCAAGTATTTTTGATACTATGCAGCGTATTTATACATAATACTTGAGATATGTAAATTTAGGTTGAATTTTAGTTAAGTTTGTGTTAGATTAGACTTTTTCGAGTACGATTATATTAGGTCGTTCCATAAATTCGTGTTGTTCGATAGCCTGAAATTGACGGAGATAAAATTTGTAATTTAATAGAAAACAAACCAAATTTGTCAGTTCAGGAGATTTCTGAAATTTTAAACATACTAACATCAACAATTCATAGAAATTTAATACAAATAGATACTGTGTCAAAGCTCAAAATTTGGAATTTCTTGATCGTGCTTGAGCTTGATTAGATAAATATTTTTGTTTGTATATAATAAACCGAACTTTATGAGACATAAAATACAACAATCTCCAGGTTCATTAGTGGGTAAACAATTTTAGAATGTCAATGTTTTAATGAAAAGCGTTCAACTACATTTTAATAGGAAATCAAATAAGTTCTGTACCATGGATATAATAGCTTTGCCAAAGGAAAGTGAGTTGTCGAACGAGAAGAGGTTTACTGTTTTTCATAAAATTCCATTATATATTTAAATTATTGCTTTAAGTTGTAACTCGACACGAATATATGGGACGACGTAATACTTTAATTTGGTGTAGGAGGTCATATTTTTGTATAGTCTAATTTAAACTTAACTCATTCGTAATAATTCCTTCTAATATAGATAAGAAAGAAAAATCATTAGGTCAGACTGTAATGCTCCTTGAAAACAATAATAACATCTTAAGGTTTAAACTCTCTCAGCGACCATCTGTATAGGGATAAATTGTTCAAAATGTCGCCCCCACAAATATATTCCAAGGTTATTGATATTTACGATTATGATTTACTAATAGTAGTTTTTTATTTTATTTTCATTGTCATAGAGTAAGGACAACGCTTGTTTTTATGCAGGATGTCCTTGAACAAGTAGTACAACTAGACTTCTACGTGCGAAAATAAAGAAGAAATGTAAATTAAGACATTTCTGCTTGAGATATAATTTTCGAGAAAATCGGTTTTTAAAATACATACGTGTTTGACTGATAAATCTTAACGAATGGATGTTTCTATATGTCTCTATCGTGTCTATATAAAGTTAATCAATCACAATAAAATAGTATTTTAGGTTATTAATTATTATGGATCACATACATACAGCGAAAAGTCGACTTTCTCAAACAAGTCGCCGTGCAACAAAATATTATTCTACAATATCGACTTATTTTTGCACAGGATGTAGAATCACCTCCTTTCCTCACAAGGAAACTTTCCATAAATGTTTATTAAATTTATCTAAAAATTTAGCCATAATTGACTCTTTCTATTTTAGTGTTTATAAATCGTAAACAAGAATGACATAAAAAAATAGTTAAAATACAAATTATCCCAATTTTGGAGATCTACTACACTTCTGCTGTTTTGAAAAATTTTAATTGTTTTTTCTGATAAATTAAGTCGTCTATTTTTATAAATATACCGATATATTGTGGTATATAATTATTGTAACTATTTTGTATAAAATTGCCAACTTAATTTTGTGTATTTCCTATATTTGCTGTTAATTCAACCAAAGTTACTGAATTACTTCGTTGTGCTTGGTGTAAAAAATATTTATACTTTCAGCACTTTTTTTATATGTTTCATTATTGTGTAATAATAATTATATCAAATAAATTTTATTCGAACGGTATTATAACATGTCATTGTATAAATCGAGGAAAAAGTATTTTATTTGTCATTTTGGAAACTCAAATCCCATATTATAATATCGTTATCGTAATTATATATTTCAGAAATTGTACAAAGTCATCATATTAGGATAAAATTAATTTAAAACTAAATAATAAAAATAAAAAATTAATAGTTATATAAAAGTTTTTGAAAACATACGGAGAAGTTATTGTTATCACAAAGGTTATCAAACGCAAAAAAGTAGCTGAACTGATAACCAATATAGAAAATTAACAAAATTAGGGCGATAATTGTACACAAAATAGTTACAATAATCATATATTGCAATACACCGTTGATTTCATAAAGAATAGATGCCCTTATTCATCCGGAGCAAAAATTAAAATTTTTCAAACAAGGGAGACATTTAATTTCAGTAAAAATATAATTTTTCTGGAAAATATTTCTTATAGATTACTATTTATAGCAACTATTCTTGTTATGTATTTTGTTATTTACAATTTATAAGCATTTAAATAGAAGAGGCGAATCGGACAAAGTGGTTAATTTCTTTTTTAAAGTAAAAAAGTGGTACGAATTAATTACGACTAAATACTTAGGTCTAATGAACATTTGTGCAAAGTTTCATAAAAATCAGCGTGTATCGGTCACTGGAGTTCCTTTATCAGTTGTACCACTGATCATGGAGCATCCTGTTTACCTGATCGAGAAGTGAGCACGCAAATACAATAAAACGTATTCATGTAAATTTCGTTTCTAAAGTTGAAGCGTTATTATTATTGTTTGTTTAAACTGATCCAACGTAACTAATTCTACGGCATATTTTAAGAGAACATTGTGATCTAACAGCTCGAGTAACTTTATCGTTTTTTGCGTTCAAAGTTCATCCTTTAAAAGATGCTCGAAAACAATATATGTATTCCGTATTTCAATACCTAGTTTCGTTCATTTTTCAAGCTACGCGTCGATGAGGTTTTTGTTTCGATTACTACTGCATCCTTAACAATAATGCATACGGGAAGTTGTTTGTTATTAATTGGAGAACTTGTACCGCATGTAAGTGGTTTTTGATGCGATTCACGAATTTAAAATGCGACGTTAATTAATTCGAGTGCGTTCGGAAGTGTCTCCGTTGTAATGCGACATTGATGTTACTTCGGGCGAAAATTATCGTGGCAACAAGCTTTGCTTCATTTGGCGCTCTTCCAGACGCACTGTCCATCTAATTTGTTGTACTAAACTTTTTTATTCGTTGATTAATTTATTAAATTTATTGGAAATCACTTTCACCTTTTTATATTTTGTACAAACTTGTCCGTATTATTCGTTAGCTTATTCTAGCGTTTAAAAGGTAATATATGTATAAAGTGATCCACAGAAATAGTCAAAGAAATGAAAGAAGTATAGTACTTGCACAAATAGATAAAAAAATGTTGATCTATCGTAGATTTGCTAATTAACAGAGTAAGAATTATTTGTGATTCTTCGTTTTGTGGAGAAGTTCCTTATATTCATGAAACGATTTGCGTAATTGACAGTTATTCTCAATTACGTATTGCTGTACGCGATGTAATAGTGATAAATATTTCTTGTTTTACGAACGAAGAGACTCTGAAAAATTCAACGTTTGTTTTCTATTTTTGAAAGTACTATGTGCAACTATATTTTAGGACTCCTTTTCCAGATCACCTATTATCTGAAAACTGCAAAACACGTTTTTATTTTTCAGAAAATCCGTTAATTATTTTTGACCATGTTGTTTTCCTACGAAGCGCTAAAGTCAGACTTAAGAGAGATAAAAGAATTTGGGGTGCAGTTAATCAAGTATATTCGGAGGTATGCTTGTCAATATAATAAATAATTGTCTATCCTACACAAGTAGCTTTTTACTTAAAGTTTAAACTTAGACGTTTTTGAGTCTTCTTCAGGAACATCAAATATTATAAACCTATAAATAAGAGATGAAAGTTATAGTAATACGCCATATCGAACAACAAACATGGAATAAAATATGGACCACATCCAAGAAAATAAAAACACATGACGTTACCCAAGATTTCTTCCAAATAATGCCTAGCAGCAATATGAGAAGGAAAGACAGGATAATCATGGCCAGACTTAGAACTGGTCACTGCAAACTCACACATGAATACTTAATTAAGAAAACAGAACCACCAATGTGCACTGTCTGCAAGGAATCCATTACAACCAACCACCTATTATTCGAATGCAGGAGATTCAACACCCAAAGGCAGAAATATAAAATAACATCGACAGAAGTTCTGACGACAAAGAAGCACATAGAAAATACCCTGAACTACCTAAAGGACATCAACATCTACCACTGCATATGACCGGACAGAAAGAAGGAAACAGATCCTAATCGTCGCTAATGACCCATAGGTCGATGCGACGTAAAACTCGAATTGAAAACGTCAAGTATAGTCATTTATTTATTTGTATTAAATAATTAATAATTTCAAACACTTTATTATGCATTCTTATTTTATGAATCACACAAGAAAAGTAAATTTGTATTGTGTGAGATATAAATAAGATATTTGCAAATAATTTTTTATTCAAGTTAATTCACACAAATATAATAACAAATAATTCGTCATAACAGGGTTGCGATGAGATTACTTGATATTTTATTCCAATAAATTAACATTTATTTTTATCATAATTAATTATTAAATTTATATTTCGAAAATTTTGTGTTCAATAAAAATTGATATACAGGGTGTTTGGCCACCCTTGGGAAAAATTTTAATGGGAAATTCCAGAGGCCAAAATAAGAAGAAAAACAAGAATACCAATTTGTTGATGGAGACGTCGTTAAAAAGTTATTAACGTTTAAAGTTCCGCCAGTATTGAATTTTTTTCACAAAAAAGCCCAGAATTTTTGGGGTATATCTGTTCACCAAAAATGATTGTAATTGACCCTGCAAATGAAAATAATTTTTCCCGAACGATTTGAATGTTTTTTTTGCGTCGAAAAAGTTAATAAATTTGTTTAGTGCTGTACAGAAATTTTCTCTGATACGTTTTTCTAAGAATCCATGAGCTCTACTTCAGAAAAAAATTTCATTGAAATATATTCAGTATTGTAGGAGTTATAGTCCTTTGAAAATTGGACCATTTTTATGGGTCTTTTCTCACTTTACGAGGTTAAGGAACAACTTTTTCAATATTCTTTGAATTTATACACATTCTTCACTAAAATACGCGTTATTTGCCGTTTAAACATAAAAATCCTTCAATCCGTTCAAAAATTATGACGTTTTAAAGATACACATGAAATTTTGAAGTGATATTTCTGGCCTGAAATTATAGTTTCACTAATGAATTTTTTTCTCGAAAATGCGTAGGATTTCGGGGGTATGTGTAATGACTAAAAATGATTGTAATTGACTCTTGCAACCGAAAATAAGTTTTTCAGAATGATGAGAAATTGTTTAATTTAATTTTTTAATAACTTTTTAACGAAGTCTCAGTCAAAGAATTGTTATTTTTTATTTTCGTCGTTTTGACCTCTAGAATCTGCCATTAAAATTTTTCCCAGTAGTGACCGAACACCCTGCATATAAAGAATAAAGAATTATTTCATGCAAGAGCTCAATGACGAAATAAATTAGAGAAGAATTATTTTATATTTTAAATAGTATCTAGCCAGACTGGATGTTTTGTACAGTTGCACAATAAAAACTCGCTCTTTGATCGTTGATTCTTGATCTTTTTGCTTTTTTCGTTATCTCTTTTAAGGTTCGTTTTTTATCTGATTTTAGCATCACGGTTGCCCAAAAGAGGTAATCTGGCTGAGGGCGTGGCCATATTCGTCGTTGATTGGCTTTACCTTGCAACACACTAGCCAATAATTTCGGTTACAAGATTGGATGGTGGGAGACGCTATGTAACGACACTTTTTAATAATATTTACTTGACCATGCTTTCAAAGTAGCGACAAAGGGTCCACATCGATGTTTGTGAATTTACTATTACGCTGCAACATAGGATAACATATTATTTAAACGATCATTTATTAAATGCCTGAATCTTTTATATATAAGTTTATAATGTTCGATTATTCCGAAGATGCCTGAAACATGGACGAATTGAAAGGTTAAGTAAAAAACACTTTGTTCAAGATCGATAATTATTTGTTCCTACGTTTAAGAACAGTTTGCAACAATTCCTTAGCAAAAAGAGAGCCGCGGCCACGCGTGGTGCGAGCGTTCGCCTACGATTTCGAGCGAAAGAAACAGGGGTGGGGGTAACGAATCTAGAGCCTATAGAACGTAGTGACGAAGCTGTGTACAGAAGCGTTTCAAGCATAAGCTTGCAAGCGAATCGAAACTGAAAAAGGAAAAGAAAAAACGTAAAGACGAAAGAAAAGGAATACAACGCAACGTGTGTACGACCAATGACGGAAGGCAAAAAGAGGCTCGTCCGAGGACGCGTTCGGCCCAGCAGATTGCATTGTGCTCCTCTGCGCCTCGACGAGTGGCTAGTCTGTGTACGCGTGCACACATTTCGCGAAACACAGCGTGGATTAATGTGCACACGATCGTACAAGCGCACGCACGCACACACACACAAAGATAATAATACAATGTGTACGGCATCATAGTGATTTGTAGCGACCAGAAGCGTACTGCACACACTGACAATGATACAGCTCATATAGGTGTTGTATTATACCTATAATGTAATGTAAATATAAGAAATATATATATGTATATCTATAGACACAATATTCGTATAGTCTCGATCGTAGTCGCAACGTCGCACGAGCTATACTCTTCGTTTCTATACGATCGTCGGCTGGCCATAGGGAAACAAGGATACAGGGCACGGTTTCGTCGTTAAATCGTTTCACGGACTCTGTTTGCCACTGTTTGCTCCCTTTTCATTAGTTTTATTTTTTTATCTTGGTTCTGTTACTCGAGACGTCCGTCTGATAAATCGCGGTGTCCAGAATCTACGAGAATAGAGGGCGGCTGGCGTGTGCCCTCTTTGCAGCGTCGTTCGCGCGAGATTCTTCGTCGATGCGCGGTAACTGTCACGAAGGGAAAAAGGAGAAGGCGGATCGGAGAGAAATCGATGGGAAAATCGGCTTCTTTCCTCGTGGAAGTTTCTGCAGTCGGAGGTGAGGATAAGTTTCCGAGAAGACGATCACCGACAGGCCACTTTGATTCGTTCGTGGACGCGACTGTGAAAGGCAAAAGGAAGGAAAGTGTAGGGGGGCGGACGTCGTGGAGGCTCGCCAACGGATATAAAAATCGCGAGTCACGTCCCAGGTGACAGTGTCGACTTGATTTGGTTTCCGCACAGGGCTCAACACCTGGGGTCCAGTCTCGTACATTCAGCTCCAAACTCACATTCTGGATCTCGGTCGAGCGTCGTCGAGCTCCTTCCTCGATTTACGAGCTCCTCGAATTGAGCGAACAATTCCGGGAACGTGGAAATTCTCCTCAATTTTTCGCAGAATCAAATCAACCACTTCGTGTTTACGAAAGATCCTCCCCAATTTGAATATAATTATTTTTAAAAAAGTGTATTTCACAAATCGTGGCGAGTGGACCTGTTAGAGCCAATGGTGGTCGGAAATCGATCCAGTTTCGCGCCAGTTTAAAACTGAATGTAGACACCGGAACAGATCCTTTGAATACTACAGGAGTATACGCAATACACAATACGCCATATGATTACGCTATATACGTTTCTTAAATATTGAGAAAGTAAGTATAAATATATATACATATACATATATATATATATATGTATATGTATATATGTATAACATACGTGACGCTGTATACACGCTTATATACATACGTATACATCTGTACGTAGAAATCGGAAAAAGATACGTGTACATCTACGCGTATATATGCGTGCCTCAACGTATGTGCGGCCTGCGGTGCTCGAATCGTGATTTGTCTATTTTTCTTTTTTTTCAAAAAATCCTCTTCGTAAATGAAACGCTATCGTCCCATAATTTTTGACGATATCGAGAATTCGAGATACACTCCGTTCATTTTTAGTTCATCGTAGATCTACTCGATAGAGAGTCACAAAAAGTGTTAGAGCAGATCGCCATACGGTCGAACGCATTTTTCGGTGTCGTTTTCCTGTCTATTTCCTTTGCTATTGACCTCTGGTCGCCTATTCGAGCACCGCGGGTAGGGCCATGCAACAAGAACATCGCAAATCGAATTAAACGAGTCAACCATAAACCATAAACGAAGTGGACAAGAATATATCTTGCGAAGACTGTGGAACGTAGCAAGGTTCCCTTGTAACAGTTCAGCCAACCAAACAGCTGTGACGAGCTATAAAAACGTAGGTTAGTAGGCCATCCGTGTAGTGTACCGTGTGTGTGGACGCGTGTCTCTTTGTGTACGATACGAGTTCGTGTACGTGTGCGAGAAATGTATGTATGCAAATATGTAGGTGTGCACGTGCCAATATGCCCCTTGCTGCCAACATAAATATCGCGAGCCGCGATGCCTATGTGTCCCTCGGTGCACTTTTTCGCATTCGCTCGTCGAGAATTCCTCGAGATTTCGATGCATGCATGAAAATACTACCGTACGAGCGGTTTATTTATTACTTTTTTTCTTTTTTCCAGGGACCGGAACAGCCCACTAACGATACTTTACGACGAGACGTTACGCCGCGTCCGCAGAGTGAATCTCGTCCAGCGAAACAATGGTAACGACATGAATATTCAGACCGAATGTTTATTAATCTTACGCGTGTCCCTTGATTGTTGTTCTTTCGAATTTCACGCCGGGACGCGGGCCCATGAATATTTACGCGGCGATGGGACACACGCACGCACACGCGCGCCGGTTAATCGCGAAACAAACAATCGGAAACAAGCGGCATAGTGGGATGAACGACGCAATCGGGGAAACTGATTCGTCGACGGGCGACACGATCGATCCGTGAATCCTAGGGAGACATTGACCGATCGGATCGCGCGACGCGAATGGTCGATTACGATTCGCGCACGCACGAAACAGAGAGCTTCGCGGATAGTTACATGAGAACAGTGTGAAAGAAGAGGGCGGTAACCCTATGGTACGAGCGACGGGAGGAAGAAAGAAAATGAATGATTCGGCTCTGTCGATTGTGAGTTCTGTATGAGTTTGAGAATGCAAACTGTACCATCAACACTTCGGACACGGAGCTGATGCTGAGGACATACATGGTGACGCCGACCTCCACTGGCGGACCTGCAATCAAGAAAACCATCCGGCCTTGGTCGCTCTGATTATCCGCTAGTTTCAAAGTTTCCGTACATGTGACAGGTAGATTGTACGTGGATAACAACCGTAAGTTCGTGTCTTACCCCTGACTCACGGACACGAAAATAAAAGGCGAACACCCGATGAAACACGCGTACCAAACTAGTCCGCTTCTTTAACGTTCTCACGATGTTAATTTTTGAACGAGTTTAGAGGGTACACGAAAGTCAGGGGTAAAATGCAAGCGTACAAGTCGAAGAGAGCTCGCACCCTGCACGGAACCAAATCAACAGCACTCGTCGGCCACGTTGCTTTCCAAGCTAGAAGAATTATTCGTACTTGACTCGTTATAGATATATATATATAATCCTTAGCCATTATATATATACACCCATCACAGTCGCATGGCAAGGTGCATTACCTTACTTAATTATCGCCTTTTGTTTCGCTTTCTTTCTTTTTTTCTTGTTCTCTCTTGTTACTCTTTCCCATTGTACGTTTCCGTATCTTATTTTGCGGCATCGTTAGCCATTCTAATTACATCGCACCATTTATATACGCGTGTCTCTACGTATTCTTGGGGACTCATCTGGTCCGTTTGTTTTGTCCCTCAGTTTTTCGTTCGATCCCTTCCCGTTTTACCTGTTTCCAATCCCTCGAGCGGCATGCCGGTTCCCTTTCATTTCGCAATCGCCAATCGTTTTTAAATTCTAAACTCATTAAAAGAACAGATTCGATATCGCAAAATTGCTGTCATTGTCACTGCGATCGTCGATTCCGGACGAATCTTCTAGTCGTGATTGTCTTTGATATTTAACAATGAGCTATCGGACGGACGCGTTGTACATCGTTCGAGACACGTGGAACGGGGTCTTTCGTGTTCGAAAAAACGAACGTGTGATACGTGCGGTGTCAGACACAGGGGTTAGGGGGTGAAGGTAGTGTGGTAGTGATTGGTGGCGGTGGTTGGGGGGGGGGCTGGGGCGACATGGGGTTTCGGGTGGAATAAAATATAGAATAATAATAATTGTAAGTGGTGGCAGGCGGGCAGCCCATCTCAGCAACCGCGGCATAGCAGCTAGCGTCTAAAAATGGTCTAACGGGACGGTCGTGCGTATGTAATATCCAAAATTGAACAAGATACTATTCTTCTACTAGAGAGGAAACAAAAGTGTTTGTTCGTTTTGTTGTATTGTCGGACAAAAGAGCAAACCACGCTTCAGACAGCATAGGCTAAAATAGTAACAAGCAGGAGACAGTGAGATATGTATTCGTCTACACTCGGAAAATATGTTAGATCTAGAATGATCAGGACCGTTTCGGTGTACAGATTCGCTGATCGCGAGAGATTCGTTCAGAGACAGAGTGAAATAAAACAGAGAGAACGTGTGCCTTTCCATAACAATGCGTGTACAAATACAAACCATCCGCCGACTACGATTCACGAGACAGACGACTGTGTCGGAGCGAGGTTCTACAGAATTTTGTTCGTTCCTTATTTTCTCTTTTCTTTTCTGAGTGTAGCCTACGAGTTGTGAGCACTTTTATCGTTTCACACACGCGAAATAGTACTTTGTCCATTTTTGGTACCCTGTTGTTCTGTTGAATATTTCTGATTGCCGCGTGTCGTGTGGCGAGTGTCGATCCGTGTTCCATGCACGCGCACAATTATTCTACCATCAACACGCTACTATGGTAAGTAGGCGAATTCAATGTAACGCATCAAGCTGGTCAGGGCTCTTTACCGAGTCTGGTTCGTCTCGTTAGTTGCAAAGTTGCTCGAGTTAATCATATTCCTAATTCTAATAGTTTACGTGAGACTCTTAACACTTTGACGGCCGCTGTCACGTATACGTGACTTTGCGAGCTAGTAGACGTTGGCCACTGTCACGTGTGCCTGATCTACTGTATCAGTCACCATTTCATCATACGTTCAACTTATTACGTTTGTTGAGGTTACATTTATAATTCCTTATAATAATATTCCTAGCATCTTCATGTATCTCACTTTGGTCTTCAATATCAGTGGTGACGGACAACGGTCTTCGCGTGATACGTGCGGCCATTAGAGTGTTAATAGTATTTTATGCGTAACCAAATACATTACCAAACAGTTCGAACGCGAAATATTTAAAAATTTATTTTTAGACGAATTTAAATAATACGACAAACAATGCAATTCTTAACATTACAATCATTGATATTTTATAAAACAGAACGATATACCTTCGTTATCACAGAATTCTAGCTGATGAAAAGATAAATTTAATGAGTATGAAACTGTCCATTGGATGGCTTTTGAATTTTATTCATGATAAATCACTTTCGTACCAATTTAATACACCTCAAAAGATCTCATCAATATTAGTTTCACTGTAAGTATAAATGGATCGCTCGTTGTTTCTATTTCTTTATACTTCGTTTTCATTCAAATCTTATATGTTATAATCTTGTACTACTCTGCTATACATTTGGGTTGTGCGATTACAGTATCGCACTTTGCATCTATCCGATACATTATCAAATCGTGATCCATATAATTTCGAACAAAACGTTTCTCTGTTTAATTACATTTTGGATAGAATAAAACAGAAATACAGGGCGTGTTGCCTAGGGTAACCACTTTAACTGACTCGTAAACTGTATATTGTATGAAAAAATGTTTCAAACGAAAGTCGTAAAGAATTCAAAAGATTGTCGAATGCCGAGTAAAAAAGTATTAGAGTACGAGGTGAAAAGTCAATAATTATTGATATATTTTTTAAATACTTTTTGATGCAAATGATGCTTGAAACGTTCATTATCCGTAATAATAGGTTAATGAGAGTGATACGCGTTTCAATGCTTCTAAAATTATTAGCATTAGAAAATATAATGATACATTCACGCATGACTTCAACAGTTGTTACTGGCACGCGATAAACTTCATTTTTTAAATTCCCTCGAAGGAAATAGTCTACAATATACAGGGTGTTCACGCTATTACTTAGGAAAAAATGACAGTGGAAAAAGTTTAATAGTTTTTTTATGATCAATAGGACAGAAACGAAGGTGGGCTTTCATTTTTTAAATGGAATGCCATATATTTTTTTATGTCATATGAAAGTATGTGTCAAGACAAGTTCATTCATGTATTATATGTCATTCCTTTTAAAAAATGAAAAATTACCTTCATTTCTCTCAAAATAATGTAAATATGTAAAATTGATGTACACAGTCCTATTGATCATAAAAAGCCATAAAACTTTTTCCTCTTTCATTTTCTTCTACGCACAATAGTTTTCGAAAAAATTGCTAGCTAGTAATAACGTGAACACCCTGTATATATACACATATATATGATATGTATAATATTTATTTCGGAGAACGAGTTAACCATATAAAGCATCATATACATAAGAAATTATTTCAAGAACAGATTACACTGTTCAACACGAATTTTGTTTTTCAATACCCACTAGGTGATTCTTGTAGAGCTTTGTACCCTAAACACGAATCTGAAAATGGAATTGCTGTATCACCCTCAGTTTTCGAAAAACACGAGTTTTTGTGAAAACGTATAATTTTGGGCAAAAGCAAGGTATTACGCGAAAATTAAAAACATCAGAGAGTTCCAATTAATCTTAAAAGATAGAGGAGAGATTCCTGAATATACTAACATCGATAGTTATAATATTTTGTACTTTTGAACGGTTGTAAATGATCGCCAAAGTTTGAAAAAGTGTCGAAGTACATACTTTATACACAATACTTTTACATATTTACGAAAAGTTCTTTACCTGACACGAAATCTATACACAGGATCTGATTCTGCAGACATTTCTGAAGAAGAAACTGTCCAACAGAAGTGTAAAAGCTGTTCTCAATTGCCACAGGTCGAGAAAATGTGTATTTGCAACGCGTGCACGACGTTTTACCGCCACGTGGCCATCGCTCGCTTATCTCGGCGCGGCAGTGCCGTAGCTACGCATAATGGATGCGACACCGATAATATATTAGGCTCCTAATTCCTGTATATGTTTATCATTTTTTATTTTTTAATCTGTTTGTGGATTTGTACAAAACATTTCTCGATCATTTCCATTTCTAAACAATTTCGATGTTCATTGTATATATATGAATGGTTTTTTAAATATAAAGCCGTAAAAAAATAAACAACATTTTATTGTTGGGTTGCCTCACAGAATAGGAATAATATTCCTAAGAGCGAAGTGTGAATAGCAAGGATTTACTCCAGATCTTTCTTAGAAAAGCGTACATGTTCGAGTGATTCCATTGACAAGTTTACATGGATTTTGAAAATATAATTCAGTGATTAGTATCCTAGAGTATACAAATATATTAAGCAATAAAAGTTACAAAAAAAAATCAAACATACTATATACAGAGTGCATATCCTATTGCACCATTATGTATACCAGTTTCGCTTCTAGGTAGCTGCGGCACTGCCGCGCCGAGATAAGCAAGCGATGGCCGCGTGGCGGTAAAACGCCGTGCACGCGTTGCAAATATGTACACATTTTCTCGACCTGTGACAATTGAGAACAGCTTTTACACTTCTGTTGGACAGTTTCTTCTTTAGAAATGTCTGCAGAATCAGATCCTGTGTATAGATTTCGTGTCAGGTAAACAACTTTTCGTAAATATGCAAAAGTATTGTGTATAAAGTATGTACTTCGACACTTTTTCAAACTTTGGCGATCATTTACAACCGTTCAAAAGTACAAAATATTATAACTATCGATGTTAGCATATTCAGGAATCTCTCCTCTATCTTTTAAGATTAATTGGAACTGTCTGATGTTTTTAATTTTCGCGTAATACCTCGCTTTTGCCCAAAATTGTACGTTTTCACAAAAACTCGTGTTTTTCGAAAACTGAGGGTGATACAGCAATTCCATTTTCAGATTCGTGTTTAGGGTACAAAGCTCTACAAGAATCACCTAGTGGGTATTGAAAAACCGAAAAAAAAATTGAATTTGTAGAACAGTGTTATTATTTCTTTTCTTCTTACCTCGTACAATCTAATATATTTCCACTTAGCATTCGATACTACTTAATATTTTAAAAGAAAATGATAAACGTTGTATTTAATAGATTTAAGGTGACGTTTACAACTCGATTAGAAAACAAGGTAACAGGGGATTAAATGTACTGTACAACTCCCGTGTGACCATGTGATGTTTCTTTGAAACTGTTTATAAGTAGGTTAAAGTGATTAAATTAAACGTGTTCTATCAATTGGAAGGCGAAGCACATTCATTTATCGTAATAGGAACAAGTTCTTCCAAAGTTATTGTACACATTTTGTACGCTGGATCATGATTTTGCATGAATATTATTGCCGTAATCTATAGGACATTATCTAGATGGATTTCATCTGATTATAAGTTATAATCCCGTGCAACTAAAAGTAACTCGTTCTATTTGAAATTCATTAATCATTTTGTAATGTCAAACAAGGCTGTGTTTTATCGTTATATTTGCACTTTCAAAGTAAAAGACAATATTCGTAAACGACCATTTTTTTAATTGTCGAGCAGAGCAATTTTTACGTGACATTTATCTATATAATCCAAGGAATTAGAAAACAAAAGTCATTTAATCGATACGCGATAAAAAAGTTATAATAAACACGTCTTAATATTGAAATATTATTTCCAGTACAATTCATTTAATTAATATAAATCATATTTATTTTTTGTATACGACAAACTGTTTCTAAAATAATTATTCAGGAAATTATACAAAAAGTTTGCAGAAAGTCTAGCAAAAAAGAGGAATCATAAAACTTTTGCAGTAGGAGAGTACCAACCGCCAAGAAGGCACCCGCGTTTATGGCGGAGAATGACTGTTTTAGTTACTTTTCCGGGAAGTAACATTGTTATGGAATACATACGTTTCAACTTTATCCATTTATGCAAGAAGTACAAATTTGAGATCTTGTAAAATGTACGATGGCTGATAACGTAAAAGGAAAGTAGCACTTTCAGAACATAATAATATTTTATATTATTATTATGAGGTTATATTTTGAATTTGATAATAGATGGAGAGAAACTGCAGAGGGAAAAGTTGAATGCTATGCTAATGTCTATTTTTCAATGACTTGATATTTTCCTAAATGCAACGATACATATAAAAAGTGCAAATGCATTTTTTTCTTTAACAAAATAGTTATTTTTACGCAGATTGACTCTGCAGAATATTTTACGTATAAAAGTATATTATAGTTCAGTGTAAAAAATGATTAATATTTCACAAGAATAAAAAGAAACAATGTGTAAAGTACTTAACGCGACCTTTGAACGCACTTAATCAAACATATGTACGTCTTAGTAAAAATTTCTCATAAAATATTAATTTTTTACAACATTATACCCTAATACTTTATACACAGAATGTTCCGAATTGTCGATCTGAGTAAAAATGAATATGCGATAGAAAAAAATGCACTTATATTTTTTATGTACATCGTTAAACGTATGGAAAAAATAAAGTCGTAAAGAAATAGACATTACAATTTCATTCGACCTTTTCTTTCATTATTTTGTTCTACTTCTTAGCGAAATATAACTTCAGCTATAAATTGGATGCACAAATACGAAATGAATTTGTATAAACATTCGATTTATTTGATCTTATTTTCGAGTTATGATCATATTTGTACTTCGATAATTTTGAATTACAAATTGAGCTAGTATAATTGATACTACTAAGCTGTATACGATATTCAATAACTTTTTGGTTTCCTTCGAAAGATATTAAAAATTGGCAGCGATCAAGTACAGTAATGCACAGATAATGACTGAAATCTGTTACAGTAATGTAACAGATAGCGATTTTATTTTAAGAATGTGTACATGTTCGAGCTCGAGACTCGAACTTCTAGATAAGGAAAGTGACCACATACAGTAATTTGCTCGTTTCGATAGATCTTTCACAGATGGTAAATTTCCTGAATTATTATTTCGGTAACAAATCGTTGCATGAAGAAGACAATGTCAAACACGAGTTACCTGAATTGTACACGGTGAAATATTTTCAGTTTCAGACACGTTCATCATAACTTTCCCACCTATCTTGTCACTATGCATATCGATGAAATAACTTTTGTTTCTTGGTTCTTCCGGATGTACTAGCTGTCTGCTAAAAGACTAACGAGAGTGTTTACATCCCCACTCTAGTTTATAGCCTACTAGATTTCTGTATCGTCGTACCATTGTCGCTACTGGCCGAGGACAGTGACGAAGATCAACAGCGGACAATCTCCGACGATAGCAACGCTAGTAGACTGTAAATTAAAGCGAGGATGTAAACACTCGTTAGCTTTCTTCTCGCGAACAAACAGTACTGTGGGGTCCCGTTGATGAGAGATGGAAAAGGAAAGGAGAGGGGAGCGATTCGTTTCAAGTCTGCTAGTGGACTCGTCAGTAAGGCACCCTAGCAGACCCTGCCTTAGACTGCTGGATATTGGGTAGTCAGTCGAGGACCGGGAGTTCAGCTACCCTTGGGAAAAATTTTAATCGGATAATCTAGAGGCGAAAATAAGACGAAAATCAAGAATACCAATTTGTTGATTGAAGCTTCATTAAAAAGTTATTAGCGTTTAAATTTCCGCCTGTAGTACGGCAATCTGCGAACAACTGCGTGCATGCGATAATGGTTCTCACTCAGCATGAGAAATTCTGCTTACTGACCTATCGACAACCTCACAGTTTTGTGAGTGAGAACCACTATCACGCGTACGCAGCTGTTCGCAGGGTGCCGTTTTACAGCCGGAACTTTAAACGTTAATAACTTTTTAACGAAGTTCCAATTAACAAATTGGTATTTTTGATTTTCGTCTTATTTTGGCCTCTAGAATCTCCCATTAAAATTTTTCTCAGGGGTAGCTAAACACCCGGTATACAAATGGAAGGTTGGTCGATCCTTTGCGAGAAGAACGGCCCCTCTGGTGGCAAGTACGGGAGGCGATGGACCCCACAATATAAATGCAATATCACTTAAAAATGTAACTTCTCGAACTAGTATAAGAAATGGTCACTTCTGAATGCTTCTATCCTCCATCACGAACGTTTTCTCGTGTCACCGGAAGCAACAGTGATATTTCAAAGGCGTACTCACCCCGTATAATGAAATTTCCATATTAAATAGGTCGTTGGTTTACACGCGGAAGAAAAATTCGATATAACGGTCCGCCGTGGTAACGAACGATCGCGCGTGGTTTCGGTTGATTGAAATTTCTTCGATTTAAGAGCACCGATCTGTGTTCCAATGCACCGTGCCAAGAAATTGGAGCTGTGCCGAAGAAGTGTTCGAAAAGCGACGGTCCGATCGTAATCGTGTTACGCGATTGTCGCGATCCCAGGCGTCCTCGTGAAACGAAGAGCAGATCAAAGGAGCACACGGCCCGAGGCGATGCGGTTCTGAGCACGGCAACCGAACTAATTTCATCGACGAAGCGCCAATCGGTTCTCGACACGTACGAACGACCGACGAGCAGCTCGATCCATCCGGACAGCCCTCGAACAAGTTTTCCTTTCCCCTCCGCGACAAAGTCCGATTAATCCTGCGAATTTCCTGCGGTCGGACGGCAATTAATCGATCATCTGACGCGTGCTGTGAACCAATCGATCCCCGAGATATTGTTGCGCAATCGGGCAACTTACAAGATCAGAGAAGCAATCCGAAAGATTCTACTCTGAACATGGATTCTGTTCGTGCGAAGGAAAGTCGCTAAAACTACCCTTTTCCTTCGCGGCTTCTAGTTGTCGCGCGGTTGAAACGTTTCGTGTTACTCTATGATGACATACAAGGGAAGGACACGAACTGAAATCTACCTTTTATCCAGGTCATAATTTTCAACATATAAGGGAGATAAAAGTTCATGGAAACATAGATTGAAAGTGTGAGATACAATTTTTCTATAAGAGATTTTTTTCGAAAAATTCGATTTGGAAATTTCGTCGAACCGTTTGTGTTTAAGTACGACTCGATGATTGTATCCAATTATTAGTCATTATTTCTATCTGTGTTGATGTTTGTAAACATTAATTGTGGTATGGTATTATCTGTTATTCACTAATTTTATAATCAACCAAAATGAATAATACCGCGTCAACGGCAATGTTTAAAAATTCAAAAGCAAGTAGAAATACAGCAAAACTTGGATAACTGCGAGAAAGCATGATTAATTTTCAGTTCCCAGAAACACACAAAAGCCGAGCTACATTGTTCGGCTTTGTATTCTGCCGACCGTAGAAAAGGACAGCAAAGAAATGATAAATAAGAATAACGCAATGTGAAACTTATTTCATATTTTTTGCTAATGGGACCTTTACTAATACATTTATAAATTTTTCTAATTAAAATAAGACCAAACATGATATAATTTGGATCATATTTGTGTTATTTAATGAGTGTACATTTAATCGTATTTAACACGATCTTATACTCTATTAAAAGTAGGTTAAACACCAAATTACATCGTGTTTGGGCTTATTTTAATCGGAAAACTTTCACAAACACACTGGTAAAAGTTTCGTTAAAAAAAAAACAAAAATAAAAAAGTTTCCTCTTTGCATTGTGTACTATGTATATATTGTCTCACCGATAATAAAGCCCAGATCAAGTTAGACTACACATCCCACTCGACATTGAGCTTCTGAGTGTGTCAACAGGAATCCCCTCTCAGCAGTAGGGGTGACTACTGTTCACTTATCCAAGCATTGCTATAGTACGTAATGATCAGACGCGTTACTCGAGTCGTACTCCATCAATTACATACCCGACGAATGTTCGAAATTCATTTTCTTGAAAACTACCACTTTGAATGAAACATTTTATTTCATATAATTGATTCATTTTTACACAAAGAATCATATGTTCTCAGATATACAACAAGTTTTGGCTAATCTTGTGTAAAGAGCTCTTGCAAGGACACAAACTGTCTGACTTCGACTTTAATGTGCTTTTGCAGAATGATATTAGAGTGATCATTGCTGTATGTAAAATATTAGGTGTAGATACTCAATATTTTTTAAGAGATAAATAATTGAAGTGGGACAATTATAAGTTAGTATAACCCCATCTACTTACAAAATGTCTCATAAAAATTAATATTAATTGAGTTCATGAATTTTAGTGCATTTTTATAGTGCAAGAAAATGTATACTAAGAAGAAGTTTATTGATGTTGCAATACTATAGCAATTAGGAGAATTGCCTTCACCAGACTCGAATAATGCTCATATACTACAGTGAATTTGTAAGTGACACTTACAAACAATTCAATCTATTTCATAACATATGTACACAAAAATTTACAAACTGAATTAATATTATATTTCACGAGACGTTCTGTGAATAGATAGGTTTATACATACATATAGAACTTATAATTGTCCCACTTCAATTATTTATATCTTAAAAAGTATTGAATATCTACATCTAATATTTTGCATATACCAAAAGGGATCGTTCTACTATCATTATGTAAAAGCACGTTAAAATCGAAGTCGGATAGTTTGTGTCCTTCCCATGATAGTTGTAAGTCTCTATAGAGAATTCAATCTAACACTCGATACATTAAGATCTAATCACTATAATTCTGCTGTGTCTCTTAATAGAGTGAAAATAATAAAAGGCCAGCTTGTAGTGATCCCATCATATTCAAGATGTAGATCACTTTTCGTGGTATTGTCCATGAACAAATAATCATAGATACAGGGTGTCCAAAAAGATTGGGACCAAACTTATACTACGTATTACTCAGGTCAAACACATAGCAAAAGTTCATATAAACTTATGTTTGAAAATACTTTATTGAAAAGATACAAGCTTAGAAAAATATTTATGATTTATTGTGGCAATTATAAGAAATGTTTGAAAATTCCTTCCTCTATAAGAATGCAGGATTTCATTCGTCGAATTAGTAATTGTCGAACTTTTTCAAATATTCCATCTGTATTAGAAATAACAATAAATGTATTTTGAATACATTTGTGATCGAACATTTCTTATAACTACCATAATAAATCATAGATATTTTTAAAAGTTTATATCTTTCCAATAAAGCATTTTCGGACATAAGTTTATATTAACTTTTTTTATGTATTCAGTAACACGTAGTATAAGTTTCATCCCAATCTTTTTGGACACCCTGTATATTATGATTTCCAAATTACCACAAAATAGTTGCATACCTTCATGCAATATATCAAATTTTTTAACAGATAACAAATATAAGGGCTTTCAAAATGTTTGATTATTATATTATAAATAATATTAGTCTAGAAGGATATTTTTTAATAGGTATGAGTTGATGAATACTTAAATCTTTAGTTTATTCAAACCATTTAATAATATAATGTATGAAGACGGAAAAACTGTACATTTAATTTTTGATATTACACATGTGTATACCAATGGACCCGTATGGAATCTAAGGTTTATTAAAAAAAACAGTCATGGTTCTAAAAGCTTTCAAGACGTAACCCAAGTACGATGCATGAATTGCTGTAAAATAACAATGTTAACAGCTTCGAGACATTGAGAGTTTATAGAAGTTTATCAGTTCGTTGAACACATTATTATCTATATTGCAAGGTGAACCGTGTAATTTGATTTATTTAATTTTTTCTGTTACTAATGGTCCGGTAAAAATGATTTTGTCTAGTATAACATGGTTTAGAAAGAGCTTTAATAAGAGTATGCTAAATTTTTTGTTAATTGTTATTTTCTATTTCTTCTTGATAACATGCGACATAACGTGTGAAATTCTTACAGCTAAAAATTCTGCATAACGTTTTTTTTTTTGTTTAAATAGAAAAATCTGTATTTGTTATACAGCTTGTCTTAATATCTAAAGAACGATAAATGTAACCAAAAAAATGTGTTTCTTTATAAAACTCTATAGGTGTCCTTGAAAACTTCGAAAAAAAACTATGAGTAAAAAATTTAGTATACTCATTTTAAAGCTCTTCCTAAACTATGTTATACTAGACAAAAATCATTTTTAACAGAGCACGAGTAATAAATCAAGCTGATTAAGTTATGTGGTTCAACTTGTGTATGTATATGTATACATACATATGTATATCATATAGTTTTAAAAATGAATGTTAACATACGTAACTTGTACATGACAAGTGTTTTTGATACAGCGACATTATTCTGTCAACAGATCAGAGGTATTTAAAAGTTTCAATAATTTAACAATACAATGATTAAGGAATTTTTATTAAATACATACTATTTTATGTTCATATTGAATTCTGAAACATAGAATCGATTCACGATAAGTATTTTTTAGAGAAAAACAAACCATTGCCAGAAGCTTTGCAATATTGGAGTTTATAATAAATTATATACCATACAGAGTGTCCAGAAAGGTTGAAAGAAAGTTTATATTACGGATTACTGAGGACAAATAGATGAAAAAAAATTCATATAAACTTATGACCACATTTGCTTTATTGGAAAGGTATTTATGATTTATTGTGGCAGTTCAAAATGCATTTACTATCATTCCCAATTCAGTTGGAATATTTGAAAGAGTCCGATAATCGACAAATTGAGGCTGCATTTTTGCAGAGGCAGGAATTTTCGAACATTTCTTATAACTGCCATAATAAGTCATAAATATCTTTAAAAGCTTATATCTTTTCAATAAAGCATTCTCCGACATAAGTTTATATGAAATGTTTTTTTTATTTATTTGACCTCAGAAACACGTTATATAAGTTTGGTCTCAACTTTTGTGGAGACCCTGTACATTCTGCGTATTCTTACGTGTTCATTGGGTGTAATAAATTTACGTATATATAATTTAAATAAAATGAGCAAATTATTGATTACTTATTCTGTAATTAATTTTCAAAATGTAATTATATGTATTTAATAAAGAAGACTTTGTCTATTTTGTTGATAAATTATTTGTAACTTTAAATTGAGGAATAGTATTCTTATATCACAGCACTTGACACGAATGGGTTAAAAGATACTTTGTTCATTAAATTATTCATTGGATTCATATTCTTTTATAAACTTTAAATGCTGTGTAGCTTTTGGTAGAACATTGATATTTCATACTTAATTGTACTTAGGTTAGGTTAGTCTGTAATTAATTAAATACCCAAAATGTGACACTTAACATGCTCACCTTGAATAATTCGTAAATTATACGTTGTGTAAGAAATTGTTACGTACAACAGTTACACAGTTTAGAATGATGAAGGAAGAAGATCTTTGGACGACATATAAAATCTTTTTCTTTAAAATTAGTAGAGATGTGTTGGACATGTGAAGGTCGATTTCGATTTTTTAAATAGAATGTACAATTCTGTACATCATAACTCGATTGAGTACCAAAATTTGTTGTAAGTTAACTTGTATTAATCTTCAGTGATCCTAAACCTAATAGCATTTATACGTAAACACTGCTGTTCGATAGAAATCTTTTCTAACTAAATCTTTATAAAATATAAAGATTACCTCTTTGATCTGTATGCGAGACAGATTTTCCAAAAACGAAATCAATATTCCTTTAACTATTTTGTTTAGGGACAATAGGTTCATTAATGTTTCTTTTTGCTCTAAATTCGATACTCGATCAAGTTGCGGCAGTGAAAATAAAAAATTCTATTTAAACAATAAAAATTGATCTTCAAATCTCTGAAACCTTTGTATCTAAAAAAGAAATCATACCTCAGCCAATAATCGTACGGAACCTACGCAACTTTTCTACGTCGTGTTGTACAAATAAAGTGTTATAAGAAACGAATGAAGAAATCAATTTCATTTGTTTATAATTAACTGAACCAGGGGCGACTTATCTTTCTATATGCAACAAATTCATTTTGAGCAACCTTAGATTTGTTTTAAATGGAAAATGGTATTGGTTTTTTTTATTTGAATAGTTCTTATCACATTGAATAATATTTTTTATTATAGATAGTTTAGGCATTACCAAGCACACAGAAATGCAAAATACTTGTCCCTAAACATAATTGCAGAATTAATTTTAATTTTTCGCTTCTATAACTGTACACAATACAAACAAAATAATTTATGTAATTGTTACTCAGTTTGATAAAAACTATCTAAATAAGAACTTGCCTTATTCCTTCTAAGTCACCTCAAAAAAAATTTGTTATTCATGAAAAGAATAGTCCATCTTGGATCATTTAGTGAAAAAAAAAGTTGACATCTTTACTGGTTTCTGAGAAATACAGTTTGTAACACTTTATTTATACCACGTGGTATTTGTCATACAACGCAAAATTTGCAAGATACTCAAAATAAGAACTCTTATGGTGTTTCCAGAATGACTGTCACATAACACAATAAATATATTGTACATACAAATGATAGGTATCTTTGATGTGAGTCAATGTTTTGTCAACACCTCAACAAATACAATATTTTGTATATTTTATTTAAAGGTTATGCATACAAAGGTATTAAAATGCAATTAGACGTATTTAATAAACACTCTGTTGATCGGTGATTTATTTTAATAATACTATCTAGCATTTCATCCGCACGACAACTAGAAACTTGGGAAGAGGGAGTTAGGGATACGTTTGGTGTGCCATAGTTCCCCACAAACAGAATTAATTATTGGACTTCCGCGTGGACGCGTCGGTCGAGAGTCTCCTTCGAGGGCTGAGACATTTCGTGACGTTTCTGAGGAGGGTTCGAGATCCCGAGGCTAAACATCGTTTCCGGGTGGTTTCGCAGGCAGAAAAGAAAAATATTGGAAAAGTAACGGGTCTTCAATTTCTCGCGAATATCGTACCAGCGAAATGGAACACAAAGAAACATCGAGACTGTGGGAACTCTGTGCGTTCCTGTGCGCGTGCATGCATTGAGAATAAGTGTGCTCGCGTGTATCTGTTATATTGTTTGTATACGTTTTCGAGTCTCTCTTACATATATATTTCTCTGTTGCGTGTATGTGTGCGTGTTTGTGCATTGTGTCGTATGTACATTAGATTGTGATCGTAACGATCGACGGTAATCGTTCTTTCAAATACACGGGCACTAAGAAGTGGTTGCTCAGGTAAACGGGTGGGGGGATGTATTTAGTCAAACGATTGGAATGATCAGTAATCGATTTTCAGCGTAATGACTGAATAAGACCTAGAGGTAGTACCATTTTCACTTCGGATAGCGAGCTGATACTCAAGACGTACATGGTGACGCCCACCTCGACAGGAGGACCTGAAATCGAAGGTTAGTCAGACTGAGTCGGCCGTTTCCGGCCGCGGACATGTTACACGATGGGGTGACTATGGCTTTTTTGTTCATTGATCATCGAATTATCATTAACATTCGCATTACTCTCTAAATACATTTATTTTTTTTAATTTTTTTTTTCGTTTTTTGTGAATTTACTGTGAGTGTATAATGTTAGGGTTTTTCTTTTTTTAATCGTATCGCTACGCCGGATGGATCGCTGAAAGTGATAATTGCTCTCAATTAGAGGACCACCGGTTATGGTTCTTTTTTTGTTACGTGTGCTTGGTTATACGTATCGTTTCGCAACTACAACGATTCTTCGCGGCAGTGCTGAAACATTGATCGTCGCACGGCAGAATCGAGTCTCGGTTTCGTTCGAGTCCAAATATTCACCGCTAGATGTATTGTGGAAGCTTACACTATTATTGTTTGTTACTGTAAGTTCTACAAGTCTTGATATTAGGAAATATTTCTAGATAACATTGTCCTAATTGTAGAACACGTTGTAACATAAGAAAAATAATTATAAATGTAATATTATAATGTAAAATATAATCAGTAATCATCAATACTAAGAATATAATCATTTGGTGTTTTGTGATGAATCATATTTAAATGATGAATCATTCAAACACAATTCCTAGGAGAAAAAAACAAAGAGAAAAATGATGTTCATTTATGGAAACAAACATTAAATCCAAATTTTTCTGTCCTTTACAATGAATAATTGCAAAATCAGTTTAAATATTCGCCACTAAACGCGAAGATCTATTTGGTACTAGTAAAATATGAGTCAAGATCATTAAACTAAGAAGTTGGTCAAATTGTTAATCGTGTTTGGGATCTGGTCTATCAGATAAAAGCCTCACTGATGAGTCCAACTAGCAGATTTGTGATCTGGGCTTTTGAAGTTTGCAAAGTGATCTTGGAAGCATATTTATATTTTCATTATATTATGAGTACGATTTGGTAAAAGGTCCTGAAGGTATTTTAAAAGGTATGGTTTTCTAAAAGATGCATCAATGAGTTGTTTCTCAAGGTCGTTAAACATAATTAAGTGGTAATGTAAGGTCAATTCATTGATGTCTCTCTAAAAAGAAGATTCCTTATAAGTAGACTGAGGATCTTTATGCAAATTCATATTTTTATTTATGGAATTAATGAAATGGGAGCTTCATAGAGGGTTGTCTCAACCCCTAAATATAATAATTCGTATCTTACTTTAAGTATTTCTTCAACCCCTAAATATAATAATTCGTATCTTACTTTAAGTATTTCTTATATTTTTGCATATTAAGTGCATTCTATAGCTTTTTGAGAATTTTACATAAATGCATAAACATTCGCAGTCTACTTATAAGATTCCAATCTTCAGAACTTCTACCAAATTTCATACATAAGGTTTTGAAACCTTAAAGAAGGCTGGATACTATGAAGTGGTACATCAGGATCTATCACCTAAATTGCTTGAAAATTTTTTTTTTGTAACAAATGTTTGAAACAAAGTCATAGGGTATAAAGTGATGTATATGCTGATATGATTGGTTTTTTTCTATATTGCTTTTTTATCGAGATTTGAAAGTCACTTTGAATTTTTTAATCATAATGTGTAAAATTTGTCTCTAATACTAAAAAGAATATGTAAAACAAAGTAAAAAAATATAAACAATATGCGTGCAAAATTCAATACTTATCGAGATATTGATTAACTTATGTTCAATATAGAAGATGCTCAAAATATTGTCCATTCTGATCAACAGACGCGTGTACATCTATTGTGTACATACTACATTAATAAAAATGTTACAAGGGATAAATCAATTACAATAAACTTTCATTGGCATTGAAATCGTGTGTTTATCGTTTACATTCTATTGTTCTCTTATTGAACATACATGTAAGTTACTTAATACCTCGGCAAGTATTGGATTCTAGATCCATATTGCCTTATAGTTTTTTCCTTAATTTTATATATTCCAGTAGTAGAATCAAATTTTTCACGTTATGATTAAAAAATTCAAAGTGACCAAATCTCGATAAAAAAGCAATATAGAACAAAAATAATCATACCAACGTATACATCATTTCATACTTTTGGACTTTTGTTAGAAATATTCTTCTGTAGAAGAAATGATTTTCAAGTAATAAGGTGGCAGATCTCAGTGGATCACCCAATATGCATACTAATTTGAATTATCCAACTAGCCGTGTAATTGAAAATTTGAGTAGAATTTTGTATCCCTCCCTTAGCTCCTCATTCCATGTAAAAACAAACTACAACGTATAGTTTCTCCTAAAGTTTATATTTTATGCCCTTAACAGTATAAAACCAAATCCACTTTGCTGAAAACTGCGTTATTCAAGGGACAACTGTAGTAGTGAAAACGTTGGTATTAAATATACTAATATACAAAATAAATATATCTAGCAAGTGCCAAACTGTATATTTTTCACTAATTCCGAAAAATATACTTTTGTACATACATACATGTTGTAGAAGTTGATAATTTCACTATGTACTCTCAATGTAAAGAGCAATGGTGTTAACGCATATTACATTTAAAGTCAATGGTAATATTATCAAAGATTACCCAAAGTCTAATTCTATGATAAAAATAAAAATGGTGTCAACAATCTCAGGAGATCTGTTTAGCGTAATACTTTTGCATGTTTGCAGGAAAAATAGCCCAGATATGTTTATCGGTGATTTATCGATCAATATATCCCCAAAAATGGCGCTCAATGACTTGTTTAATTAATCATAATAAAACAATCAATCAATTCCTCGTTTATAATATTCACGAACATTATTACTGAAGGATAAACCGTGTAATTTATTCACTTATAATTTTTGGTACTGGTAGGTTGATCAAAATATTTTTGTCATTGATGGCGTAGATCAAAAGGTCTATCAAGGTTATAACATTAAATTTTTTATGCGTCCTCTTTTTCTAAGTCACTTTTAAAGTCACCTTTTCTTTTATGTACTACCATGTGATTCTTGTTGTTTATCATATAGCAGGCATTGAAGCGAAATCAACGAACTGAAGGAACGTGAACTTCAAATGACCTTTTTTATCAAATTTATATCGCCAGAATATGTATATATCAGAATATATATCTCAAAATCGCTTTAAAATCATATTGTAACAACTCGTAAATTTTGGGATTATTCATAAATAAATAAAAGTGACCTTGAAAAATAAAAAGAAAGTGGCGCAAACAATAACATTTTGATCGATTTGCTAATAACCGAAATAGGAGTGAACAAGGTATGTTGTTCACCTTGTATATTTTATTACATACATTTTATTTATGGAAAAGCTTCCATATTGTTCATTCTAGGATTATACATTAAGGGAAAACGTATAAGAATTAGACATTGATCCTGATATTTCAAAAACTACAAGTATATTTTCAAAACGTTTTGTTTCATCAATATAAACGAAATCAAGCTCACTTAAAGGTTGAAAAAAACAAATGAAAAGTAGACTGATAAAGTTAGAAAAACAAAGACGTTTCAAAAATCTAATGTTATCATATTGAATACTCAACAATGAGAGTCGTCTGCTAATAATAAAAATAAAAAGAACGAAGTTATGTGGTTCACTCTATATACAGGATGTATCCTTTTAGTTTAATCACCATTTTTCAAAAATTTCCGTCATTCTGTAAAAACATATTTAAAGATGTCCAATATACGTTCAAAAATATGGGCACGACTATAGAAACGTTAACATAGAAAATTACTTTATTTCGATCAAATTATATATTCAAAATTAGAGTAAGGCTATCAAACTAATATGTTTATTAAACAAATACAACGATAATAATAATGCCGTTTTACATGATACGATAAATTGATACTAACGATAAGTTGACTAAGTTTATGACAATCTACTGTTTACTTTTACTATTCGTCAATTGTATTCATTTATATATCGGGCATTCACTGTTCTGCTGAAAGTAGTATTATCGTAAGTTTCATGATTCTTCGTTGTAATATAGTGACTAATTTTAGTTCAAAAAATTTCTCTGCTAAATCATATTAGCAAAAATACCTGTAAAATAAGTAGTCGAACTTAAAAGATACACGCGGTAGAAGAGACTCACTCAGTAGTTCTATACTTCTATTCTTTGTTCAATACAAATGTTAAACTATTCTTTGTTATTTCTAACTATTCTTGTTACTTCTATTCTTTGTTAGATACAACACCTTTGTTTATAATTAATAATTAGTAATGCACCGTGCATCGAAATAGAAACCGTTCCAGTTTTATCGGCGAATTGGTGACTATTTCGACGCTCGATAGTCTCGTGGCCGGCATTACCATTAAAAGTTTATTAAAAAAAAAGGATGGAATGGTCCGATGTTGGAGGAGTTGAAGAATGAAGTAAAGTATGAGAACAAGATGACTGGGTAACAGAGAGAAAGAGCAAGAGCCGACGTTTTCCGCGATAAAGTTGACTCGTAAACAACGCCACTGCCAGCGGTATCGTCCACCGTTCCAACGATATATCTTCATTTCCATTTCTGGGATGTTTTTAAACCCATATAGCCAGCGAATGTCCCATATGGGACACATATTTCA
This sequence comes from Colletes gigas, assembly GCF_013123115.1. Classification (NCBI taxonomy): domain Eukaryota; kingdom Metazoa; phylum Arthropoda; class Insecta; order Hymenoptera; family Colletidae; genus Colletes; species Colletes gigas. The sequence goes on from NW_025106719.1 coordinate 73,563, forward strand.
TAATGACGGTTCCGCGAACGCGTTGCAAAACGCAGTGAACGGACGTGGTATTGAGTTAATTGAAATGCGTTGGTATGGCGTGCCTCTGGTGACGAATCGGACCCGAGAACATGCTTTAAATAAACAAAATATACGAGAAAAAATAATAGTGGTAAATATTTACTTTAGTGTCTTTGTTTATTTTTTCTGTTTATTTTGTAGTGTATCTGTTTATTTTTTTTTTTAAGAAATATTTTTTTATAAAAATCAGATGCAGCTTTTTGTGAAAAAAGAAAACTGAAAAATATAAACAGTTTTAAGGAAAAACCACTAAAGTAAGTATTTATCATAATAGTAAAAATAGAAACTCGGAAAAAGGACAACTAACAATTCAAATAAATCTGACGAAGAAAAAGTTGATTTAGCCTACCTCGATTGTAAACATTTTCATTTTGTATACATTGACAGGAAATTAGTGTCTAAAACACTGTCCACGGGAAACTAATATCCTACTATATAGGGTAAGTTACCTATATTCATCCAAAATCATTTATAAACTGTTTGGTGTATAGAAAAAATGTTCCCAATAAAAAGGGATGTATACTAGAATAATTACATTTTTCTTATCTTGGTTTTTTATCGAGATACCAAAATCACCTTGACTTTTTTTTTGAATGGAACATCATTTCACTCTACAATTTAGCATCATTTATATTAAAAATTATTTTATGAATATCTTAGTAATTATTGATTTTTTACACCATTTATTCTAATGCTTGTTTACTCAGTGTACGATGCTTTTATCAATTGCAAAGTGAAATATTAGTTCCTTTCAAAAAATCTTAAGATGATAGTATCAATTATTTTCTTTCATTCTTTTCCTCTATTTTGTATGATGTTATTGTTTTTGGTATTCCGTCTGCACTTTGTGAATTATTATTTTTCATCGTATCTTCTAACGAATGAGTGAAACGAGTATTCATTATTATTACACGTTAGAAATTTAGTTACATAAATGTTGTAATAAATAAAGTATGGGTCTAAAGAGTCGCAGTGACTGTCTTTTACGTAACTATCTTACTGGATTACTTTACTATTGTCCTCATTGGTAACACACGATTTTTGTTTCAAACATGTTTTCATATGACGAACAGTCTAAGAGTAGCGTAAAATAGTCAAATTAGACGACTCATCCTGCAAACGTAATTAGAAAATAATATTACGAAATATGTGGGTATCTTTGAATTAAGAAGAAAGTACCTATTAAGGATCACGAATTCACAAAACTTTTTTTTATCATGTCACTTACTAAATTACGTTAAACATTGTAGAAACAAATATACTGACAAATAAGTCTCAGAATAATTGATAAGGAATTTTAATATATCGTTGTTTCTAAGAATTTTACTTTCCTATAATACTTTCCTATAATTATGACAAATACTCAAAAAATACGCTACTCTACGGAAGGTAATACGTATCATTTACATTTTAGACTCCCAGTTCATTAAAAGGAATAAAGTTAGGTCAGCAGCATTTTTTAACGACAGTAATGATGAAAATCAATAAATAATTAGACATTAAACGATATGGTTGAAATTGTTAAGCCTTTATTGATACTAATAATTAAAATTTGTAATTTCTTAATTTACATTTGAGTGTTAACGTCATAAATTTAAAAAGCAACGTGATTTTCTTCTACAAGATTTCTATGTACCTAACACGATGTTTTTCTTCCTGACTATCCTTTCTCATTCAATGTGTTTTAAATTCGTCACTTCGTTTCTTCTACTGTTCCTATAAATTCGATTATATTATTCCTGTCTTTCAAAGTTCTGGTTGTTCATTTATTTATTTAATTTACCTCCACATATTAAGAATGCTCTAGTTCTGACTAAATCTGTATACTTTCTTAATGTACTATTATATTTCAAGACTTCTTTTCTTGTAATATAAAACGAATTTTGTAATATAACAAAAACAAACTAATTCTAGCACTTCATATTTATTTGAAACCACCTTCTCTGCATTGAACAATATCAAGAACAAGAATAGACCGTGGCTTGAAACCTTGGAAAACGATGTAATACCTTTTTTTGATTCGACCTTGCATGCAAGAAGTATTAAAACGACGATGACCTTAAATATTTCTTTAAAACTAAATGTATAGAAAATAAAAAAAAATAATAACCAATTATTGTTTCAAATTTTTAAATAATTTTGTAAATGCTACTTCTTTATTACAAGATATTGGAAATAGAAAAGGACATTTCAAAAAATGAGGACAAATTTCTTTTCACAAATCATTGAACATATAGTGGTTCTTTTGCTGCTAATTCTTAGTAGAAATGGTATAAAATTATTATTTTTTTTTTAATCAAACAAAAATATATACTTTTCTTGCGAGTGAAAAGCGAATGATGTAGGTGCGCCGTGAAATAAAGGAGGTTAAAAATCGTTCATCCAACCTTTTAATTTAGCGTGACAAACGTTATACTGTGGGTGTAAAAAGTATTCGTACTTCGAATTCGTATGTTTATTAAACATGTTACATGTATTCTTCAAAATCTGTAGAATAACAATATAACAAAAGAAATATTTATATTGTTTATATAAATATTAAGAAAAATGAACATGCTTCAATCAAGAGTAATAAAAATTATTATTCAGCATTTTAGTCGTAATCGGTCACTGTACGAATACTTTTTCCACCCACAGTAATTATTATTTTGGAAAAATTGATCCGAGTCGAACGATTTGAATAGATACCTTCTTGAATTATTGCAAATATTCTCTCCCGAGATTCTCGAAGCTAATGAATCTTTATACCGTCTATCGATCCGTTGTTTTACGTACACTCGAAGGTTCACGAACATCGTTGCACTGAGTCCTTGAACTATATTGAATTACGCGTCGTCATCAATCGAATTGTTTGCTCGTGAGTGTGTATGTACATACGTACGCGGCATGGCACCGCTTAAGACGATGGAAACGCGCATTGAGTTTCCCTGGCACGTATTTCGGCATTTTTATGTAGACCGCGGCCGTGGGAGAAAACGCGCGTTGGAAATCCTTCGGTGCTCCGAAGAATATCGAATGAAGGGCCGTTAGTCGAAGGAACCATGGAGCTCTGTTTATCCACTGGATGTAGGATACCCCCGGTAATGTCCGAGAGCCATCTAAATTTTAAATGTTAAGACTACATACGTGCTTTCACGGACCTGGTAAATCTACGGTCTCAGCTCTTCGCGGCGTTACTGAGCCGTAGATATCGGCAATTCGAATTGAGCATCGGAACGAGACGTTTGAAACGATCACGGAGAACGGCCGATACTAACACATGTATGTCGCGTTAAAAGTAACACGAGCACTGAAAGTTCTCTTGGGATTTATACACGAGTATTGTTGTTCCCATAAAGTTCGTGGAGCTGATTTATGCAGGGTGTTCGGCCACCTCTGGAAAAAATTTTAATGTGAGATTCTAGAGGCCAAAAATAGAACGAAAATCAAGGATAACAATTTATTGATTGAAGCTTCGTTAAAAAATTATTAACGTTTAAAGTTCCGCCTGTAGATAGGCAATCTGCCAACAGCTGCGTGCAGGTGATAGTGGTTCTCACTCAGCATAATAAACTCTACTGACTGACATGACGACAGCCTTACAGTTTTGTGAGTGAGAACCATTATCACGCGTACGCAGTTGTTCGCGGATTGCCATTCTACAGGCGGAACTTTAAACGTTAATGACATTGTAACGAAGCCTCAATCAACAAATTGGTATTCTTGATTTTCGTTCTATTTTGGCCTCTAGAATTGTCCATTAAAATTTTTAGATAAATAGATAATTATAATTTATATTTACAAACACATTGATTTATTAATAAAGATATAACGATACACGTGTTAACAGGAAATGTAACAATTATATATAAATGATTTTAAAGTTCTGGAATATCTAGTCCGTTCAAACTTGCATTCTCTTACTCTTTTTCACTCTGTATTCTTGTACTCTATTCTCTTGTAACTTATGTTCTTGTAATTCTTGTAACTGTTGTAATCTATGTTCTTGTAACTCTTGTAATTGTTCTATTGTAACTCTATGTTCTTGTATTGTATACTCTTGTAATCTATGTTCTTGTACCTGTCCTCGTCCGGTTCTGTTCCGTGATTAAATACCGAATTCAAAAATAGGAAGTGATTCTATTCGCAAATCAGAAATTTGCCCATCCCTCGTGGGCCAGTCCTCCCTTAACTATAAATCCCACCCACTGAAGGTTTGTACGGGGGTAGTCGTCAGCGGTCCCAAAGGGCAGGTAGCTGGGTCCAATTACCCTTTAAAATTAACTAAGTATGCGCTGGCTTAATGGCTTTATCGCTACGGCTATAACTACGGTAATTCCTATTGTCAACTAGGTAGTCAAGATAAAGTTGTCAGATGACCAAATTATGTGCATTTAAGTAATTTAAGTAATATTTGAAAATAATAACGTGTTCTACAATATACCATGTTTTGAATTTCAAACAAGTATTAATCCGATTGTGTAAATTTTTGAAGGTGCAGTATACATGGAACTCAATATCCAATAAGAAAGTTTTATAATCTGACTTGAAAAAATTAAGGCAGATTTGGAATTTTTGATAATTATTTGGAATAAAGAGCATTTCATCGATTTCAATAATTTTCAAATTGACCGTCGGAACGAGACGTTTGAAAACATCACGAAGAATGGCAGATAGTAACATATACAGGGTGTTCGGCCACCCCTGGGAAAAATTTTAATGGGAGATTCTAGAGGCCAAAATAAGACGAAAATCAAGAATATTAATTTGTTGATGGAGGCTTCGTTAAAAAGTTATTAGCTTTTAAAGTTCCGCCCGCACTGAATTTTTTTTCTAGAAAGTGGAATTGTAGAATTAATGCCAATGCGACTTTCCGAAATGTCAATTTCGTTTCATTCTTTTAGAAGTACAAGTAATGATGTTATTGCTCTTTTCATAGTATTGTGAATTTATGATCTAAACATTATATTTTGCAAATAAGAAGCATACTGACGTATCGACAGCCTTACAGATTTCTGAATAAGAACCACTGGGACCAACCTGTCACGACGTATCGCGCGTCGAGATTATAGTTCTACAGGCGGAACTTTAAACGTTAATAACTTTCTAATGATGCCTCAATTAATAAATTAGTATACTTGATTTTCGTCTTATTTTGGCCTCTAGAATCACCCATGAAATTTTTTCTGAAAAGGTAGCCGAACACCCTGTATAATATCTTGTTCTCGTTGTGATTAATATCAACTATTGAAACGATTGTTTTTTTCAAAAAAAATTTAAAAATGCCAAGATTTCTTTTTATAATTTCCTGATATTTTGAATAGTATATTTAAGTAAATCTTTTGGTTTACAATTTAGCGTCTCGGTACAGAAATATGTTTTATATAAAACATTTTATAATTCGAAGAACTTGAAACGATACCTGCAAGAAACGAATGAATTTATTCTATACATGAAATCGTAAATATGCTTCTAAATATAATTCCTTGTTGTACATATTGTAATTAATGTTATAAATTACATTTATTTGCAAACTAATATTTTAGTTTTCAAATATTTCACCTGAAAGAAATGAATAATATAAACGAAAAAATTAACTGATCATCAACAAAATTCTGAACAATTCAATTTTTTCTTGTAGAACTGACTCGTAGCAATCATTATGGGAAACTGTGCGTCGTCTGCTGCAGTCAACAGTTAACAACATTAAAAATACATGAGACATTTGCATGCAAATTTATACTTTCTCGAAACGTGAACGAATGTGCGAACAAAATGTCAAGTTTCTCGGTCACGTACTGCATTTTACTTTAATTTTTACATATCACTAAAAAAAGGTGTTTTCAAGAAGAATATCTCCTTAAACATAGATAAATATTATACAGTTTGCATCGAGCTAAAAATGATACTTTGTATTCAGAATGCTACATACTTCGAACCCATTCATAAACCTACTTGTCTTAAATTGCATACTTTCAAATAAATTGTTCTGATCCTATGGCAGTTTTCCAAACATTTGTGTTTGGCATCTAAAGTATTATTGACTCAGCTTGTATCCTCCACGTTAGTATTTCAAAATGAATTCAATTTATCGATGAGGTAATCGTTGACATCTCTATGTACTGCGTGTCGATGAAATTATAGACGTTTCGAAAACGCTCATGGTTTTTAGGGACTAATCAGCATTCGAAGCATTCTGCGGTTCTGGAAGTTGCATAGATGGAATGCCAAGAAAATCGATCGTCTCTACGAAGCCAGGAAATTGATAGGGATTGTTTTCAGAGAGTAATTCTCGCGGGTGGCACACTTTTCGGAGTCTCGGATTCCAGAGCATTGTCTCCCGCAGGAAAAGAGCAAGAAACCGCAGTTGTGGATGCCTTCGCGGGTCACCGTGGCTCGTGGCCAGCGTCAGAAGTCGGATCTGGAACTGTCCCAGCGTAGGATCAGGCTTGGAATGAAAATGAATGGACGTTCGAAGTAGCGGGGAATAAATAAAGCGCTTGTGTTTACCGTTTATCGTTGTCTTTTTTCAGTTTGGATTTTCGCGGACGTGAAAAGTTGTGTCGACGTGTCGAAAAGTTGATTGCACGCTGAATATGTTGTGAATCGCGAAGCGGATGGACGACAAAGGTGAATGCCAGAAAAGTTGTAGTGTTTGTAATAGTAGTCGTAAAGTTGCAAATGTTATTATAATAACGAAGATGTCAGACAATAGTAGTCGACAAGAATAAAAGAAGTCGCAGAAGGGTTGGGCACGCAAAAATTGCAGATTTACTGACAGCATCGGTAAATAAATCACGCCACTTACCAAAGAGGCGGTTGAAGCTATGAATATAATATGACTGAAAGGTGGAAATAAAGAACAATTAAAAGTCGTATTGAAATTTCACATAGAACAGATGGAAGACGATGAAAGTAATGCAAACATCAATGAAGCGAAGAAAGATTAGAAAAATACGAATGAAGACAACATTGAAGAGAAACGACAACCAGTAGTTCGAGATACAAATAGACAACTTCGTAATCATCGATTGAACCCAATAATCGAAATTCACGATTAAAGACGTTGAAGAAGTCATACTTTTCTGGTGACGATGATAAATTCAATATGAAGAAATGGATAACGAATTTTGAAGAAATAGTTGTTTTATTATTATTTAGTTGTTCATATACGAAAAATGGGCAGCTTCGGAAGATTCGGGGTGAAAGAAGATCATACAGCTAGGAAACATTTGTGACGACACTTCCCGCATTCTCCAGCAGAGGGATACGCTCAACTCTTCTATACTCCTCTCACAAGTACTCGACAGTATGTTTTTAGGTACATATACGCTCCCCAACCGACGATCGAATGTCCTGGCGTCTAAAGAAGGGCCAGCTAGGGTTGCCTTAATGATGAGTTCACTAATGCAGGCCCAGAATGAAATGTTCTCCTCTCTTTTCCTTTTCTTTCCTCTTGCTATCTCACTTACTCCCTTCATACAGCAAGCCACAACAAAGTTAATTTTTCAAATACTAATATTAACTGAGATACAAATGATAACGTGCTAAATATTCGAATGATCATATGCATAACTAATTTCAGTACTGTATACGTTGAGGAATGCAGTGTCGCCATCTATTAGATTTATCCGAATGGGACTTCCCTCGCGACGTCTGGAATGTTCATAGTACTCGATGGTGAAACATCATGCTCTTTTTTTTATTTCCGTAAAAGTTACACTATGCAGTATTAAAGCATTATTAAAGTAATAATAACTACATCAAATACGTTTGTGTTAATGGTGGCCTATCCCAAAATAACAGTGTACATACAATACGATTTGATGTAGCAACAACCACATCCGCCTTGAAATTTATTTATTATCTCATTTTTGTCGAACTTCCTGTTAATTAAACTCAAGCACTTATCTTAGTTTCCTTGTTTAAAGTGCATCCTCCAGGTATGGCACATTTTATTTTCTAAGATATTTTATGTTATATTCCAAATAATATTATATGTATTGCTACTTTTTAATTTTCCTGATTGTTCAACATATTTTCGTTCACTATCTTTGCACTATTCTTACATAATTAATTCCTGATCTTTCTTTTTTCGATAGTTTATGATAATGAAAATGGCGTAGCATTGTAAGTTAATGGCATAATGGCATAATTTTCCATTCGTCCTATTTTTCCCGAAACAGTTTTCTTTTTTGGTCAAATATCCCGAGGTCCTAAATTGTTCGCAAATGTCCTGGTTTTTTTTTTATATAGAAATCTGAGCGTAAAGAATTTCATTTTGTTTATTATTTTTCGTTTTTCTGATATCTGTATACATACAGTAATTGTTCGAATTTCATGGAAGCCTTGTACAATTAAAAATAAAAATTATTTATTTTGACATGGCTGATAACGATAAACATACTAATTAAGAATCTGGTCAATTTTTTGGTTTTAAACCATCTAGAGAGCTTTAATCGTCTACGCTAGCGAGACGTGATTTTTAAATATGTGTTTATTACAAGCGAAATAACAGTTTAAAAGAATGATTTAAAACTTATAAAAAATGTAAATATATGACTAAAACGTAGTTAAACAAACTACAAAAAAGAATCACAACGTTAGATATAATATTCGCTTTAAAAAAATTTCATGAAAATTGCTAAATTTCGCAATTTCCACAGAGGAATGACCCCTTAAAAAGAGTCAATACTAGACTAACCGTTTTACTATATTTATGAAAATATTTTTTTGTAGAAGTAATTATTAATCTTCAACTATAATATTATTAGAGTGTCAGAAAGAATTGTGACATATTGTCTCTATTGATTTATTGTGTATCACCGATATAATAAAAAGCCTCATTCTGGATTCCGGTTTATTTTATTCGTCTATGATAATGTGATACAATTGATAGCCTTTGATAAGCCATTTCTTTGCTTGCTGCGCCTTTGGAAACCATTAATCGGACGTCCTCGACTTTTCCTATGAATTACGAGGAAAAAGTTACTCGTTTCCACGAGATGGAACATCTGCCGTGATCTTTGAGGAGAATACAACGGCGTCTGTCTCACGGACGATCGCGGTGCAGAAATGCGGGAATACGATAACTGCCTCGTGGCTGGATCGGTGACAGCGGAGACGGTTGGCTGACAGAATCAATGTTGAAATTGTAATCGAAGGTAAAGAACTGTGGCGGAGTGTTGTCGGAGCAGAGATGCCGTTAACGGTAACCCATGACAACCCGTGCAGCGTCCCAGCATCGATCCAAGTTTTATCGAAGCGTCCCAGCCCCGCCCTGCCGTCACTGGACCGGCCGAAATTTGACTTTATCGCGGGAATTGACGACCACCGATTCCTCTTTGTGGATTCGAGTACTGGATCGATTCGCCACACCGATTAACAAAGGACAATATCAACAACAATTTTACTATTTCAAATTTGATGGGGTAAAACCATTGTGTATACATAGCATTTAAAAGTCTAAAAAAACAATACTTGCAACAAGTTCGCTTTGAGTGGCGATATAAAAAATATTTCAAGATTAACTTGATTTTTTTTTACCAAAACGCTATAAACATTAATTGATAGTTTAGTAACAATTATTCAGACAAATTTAAAAACATAAAGTGAAGGTCATTCAAAGTGGTAAAATATTGAAAATTGATGAGATTAATTGAAATGTGATGCTGCATTGTCTGTCTGACCATTACTCGCAGATTCTACTAGTTTTAATAACTCTCGAATAATGTAGACTTCTTTGTGGTATTTAGAGCATAAATTAATATTTTATTTTAAGAATTTTAATTGAAAATGTAGTCAATATACGATAGTTTTTACAAAAATATGTATAGGTAATAATTATTAGAATCTTACAATAGGAAGCAGAAAGAAACATATACTTATTATTATTGTGAGTTATAATATTAATTCTGTAAGTACATTGATCATATTGATAACATAGTTTGTATTATACATAATGTGAAAAAATTAATATGTATATTTCTTCTTAATTCTGTTCAGTTTTATCTTACAATTAATTCCTTATTAGGAAAGTTTTTAGTGTTTTTCATTTGCAGTCATTAAATATAAAATATATATACTATTGTATTATTGGAAATTATAAGTATAATGTTTAATCTCGATAATTAAATTACTAAAGAATATTTATAGAACGTACAAAAATAAAATATACAGGAATAAATTTTTGTTACATATTTAAAACCTAATTAAACTAACCTGTTTAATAGTTGTAATTAATAAATTACTATGAATTCCATATTTCTTAGTGTTTTTCGAAATTAATGTTTAAATATAATTATTATCTTTTCTTTCCATGTGTTGGTGTTTGGAAAATATATTAATATTATTCTTAAACGATTCTAACTAATTAGAAGCAGATGATACCATCATAAATGTTTAGAAATACCAACCTAGAAAAACATAATAATAACGAAGTTAAACGTGATTGCTCCATCAAACTGTAGCAGCAGAATTTTGTTTCACCTCTACCAAATTAATTTAATCAATTTCAATTAAAATTACAAAACGAGGATGGGAAAGTTTAGTCCTTGAATTCTTTGTTACACATCTCTAAACATTGTATTATTATTTTATGGCGACTGACCTATTCCAATACTTAGATAAGAATATATGTTCTGTTTTCAAAGACGCCATATAAGTATTATCTACTAGCAATATAAAGCCTGCCTTTGAGGGGTAAGACCACTGTAAAAACCAGAAATAAAGCGTTCTTCTTCGTTTTTTTTTGAATGGATGGAAAAGTAAGAGGATAATAATATTCAAGAATGTTATTAACCATGTCGTTAAGAGTTAAAAAAAAATTTATTAAAAAATAGTGCTAAATGACGATGCTGGAGCCATTCTCGCGAAGCGTGTTGAATTTGAGGCGCTCTGCTGCACGCAGTGTAACTGACGCATATTTGTATCTAGGGAAAACCAAAAAATTTTCTCTTAATCTAGATGAGTATAGCTAGAGCATTTCAAGTAAAATTTCAATTTTGTACAAAAAATGGGGCAATCATTTGTCAATAAAGATAATTATTTACTTTAGTGATTCCTCACCGATTTCGATGACCTTGAAATGTGTTGTCAAGGTCACTGTTATGAATACTTTTTCTTTATACATGTTACCGCCGCTCGCCCTTTGTTTTCGAGATATTTGCAAAAATAATTTTATGTCTGAATTAGCCTCTGGTTGAGTTGGAGATAAAATATTATACTTTATTCTTTACTATTATTACTATTATATGACTGTAAATACTGAACAGATTCGTGAAATACCGTATCTGTAACTGCTTACATATCAACTTGGTACAAACCAATATTCAAATACCAGTATACAAATAATGTATACTGTGTCAAGCTAATATCGGATAATATTAATAAAGAAAATTGAAATAGAAAATGAATGCGTGGCCGGCCGTCTTACGGCGGCCGGTATAAAATAATCTAACCCAGACCTAATTCATTATATTAGTTACTAGGTAGAATAGTTAGGTTTGGGTTAGGTCTGGGTTAGATGTTCTTATACCGGCCGCCGTCAGGCGGCCGGCTACTCAAATCGAATTTTTAAGCACACCCGTTATACGCATCCATTGCCGGCCGCCTCGATGTATCTATAGAAACAATAAACAATCGGCGATTCAACGCTTACACACACGCTGCCACAGGCACGTACGTATAGACGGAATTCATTGTAGTGGAAAAAATCTTTGAAACTAAGGCCGAGCGGCGGTAACATGTATATAGAAAAAATGTTCATATCAGTGACCTTGACAACATATTGCAAGGTCATCGAAATCGGTGAGGAATCACTAAAGTAAATAATTACCACATCGTCAACTTCAACCACATTTTCACGACTTTCCCATCACATTTGCTATAAACAATTGTGCACAATTTGAAGTGCAGAACCTGTAAAATAATGCCTTATAATTATTTTAGGTGCCTGGCGGGGTATAAATTTGGCACTTTTTTAACATCCCCTTCCAACACGCCTCACGAGAATGGCTCCCGCGTCGTCATTTTGCACTATTTTTGAATAAATATATTTTTTTAAACATTTAACGACATGGTTAATAACATTCTTGAATATTATTATTCTTTTACTTTTTCAAACATCCAAAAAAAATCGCAAAAGAACGCTTTATTTCTGGTTTTTAGAGGGGTCTTACCCCTTAATCAATGTATTAACATTTTGTATGTTAACTGACAAATTAATACCTACAACATTATCGAAATTTTTATATTCTTGATACTATTGAAACGTACAGGATGTGAATGTACATTTGCAACTAATAATACATATAGAAACAGTAAATCGACTACCTCAAAAACAGTTCGTTGTTGAGTTCTCCATATTGATCTTTAAAGGAAGCCTATCAACTGATGCCAGCTGATATTTAAGAAATCGATAGTCAAAACGATAATGTTAAAAATCGTCGATTTTTCGCCTTGGTCGGAAACGAAAAATTCTTTATAGCATGTACATACGCATTCTTACGAGCAAAAAGTATAATATTTATTTTATTCGAATATTAAGGGTAACGTGTGAAAAATGCATTTAAAAAGATGATTATACTGTGGTTGCAATTAGTTCCGTATTTAAGATTGTTCCTTAGTTTTCAAATTTTCACAATCTAAAATATACATCTATCACAAAATGTGAAGGAGCAAGAATTATCTAACATGTCATTATAAGTGTTTCACAGTGTTGAAGTTGAAGTGATACTGGATTTCTTCTCTATCTTAAATAAACGTGATCTTTATATGTATAGTATGTCTTGTGTTGGTGATATCGAAATATGTTTGAGGCAAAAATAGAATGGTTTTGAGACGTGCATGATTTGCTGTAATTTTTTCTTTCGTAAGTAAACACATACAAACGACATACATATAAAGGCTATAGATGTTTTTTTTAAATGAAATCATATATTTCTTAATACATACATCATTCAATGTAATTAGTCCTTTCCTGTGAAAAATTATTGAGCCACTTATGGCGAAACATAATTAGTTTAGAAGATATTTTAACGTAAATATTGAAGCTTTTAAATTATTAAATTGAAACATTTCTTTAAAGTAATGGCTTTTTGTTATAAATAATACAGTACTTCTTTGTCGAGAATGAGAAGTTGAATCGATTAATGCATTAAAAATACTGAATGTCATATGGAGGAGAATATTATTTTAGAATAATAATATTTTAATGATATAGTAGAAATATTTACATTTAACACTGGATTAATGGACACTGATTGCACATATTTTTATTGAAACGCTTCATGTTGACGATTACATTAAAATACGATTTCTATTTTAATTAAAATATACATTTGTGTAATTTCATTGACCGAGTTCAACATAAATTTCAAACAAATAATATTCACGCGTTCTGTAGCTTTAATATGGAATCTGACACCCGTTAAATTGATGGCTCCCGTAAATCTAGTATTAAATAACTTTTAAACTAAAAGGTTTTCGTCATAAATGATAATACTTTTCTACAAGAAATGACAAGCTGCATTGAATAGTGGATTGCAAAATCTATGACTTTATTTACAAAAATATTGCTGACCTGTATATGTCCTCTACGCGTACGTTTAAACACAAACTAATTGCATTAAATTATGTTTCTCTCGAAGACATTTAATTCTTGTATGAAACATTTTTCAGTATCGTTAACAGTTTTGAAGATATTTTAATGAACAGAGTTCGTGAGACACACTGTATGTATACATGTGGAACTTACCAATTAGAATAAACTCTTGGTTATTATAAAAATCATTTAAATGAAAATGCCGATATTAAATTAAAAATTGCGAAAACATCCTGGAAAATTGGCTATTACAAAAGTTTATTATGGCAAACACAATTTGCTTTCGTCATTCAAATAGTCTAAAATATTTCGTTTAGACACATTATTAGATAAAAGCAAAAATGGAAGCAACATTGTTGACATGTGTGCGGTTGCAAAATAGATAAAAGAGGTGTAGGATATTGTTCGTACATAACAACAATCCTATGATATTTTAGTTTTGATATGATATTGAGCTCCTTAGAGATAATTTCCTCAAAAATGAGAATGAAATATAATAACAAAGGAAATATACAACAATCGCGAATGTTTTATTATATATTTATACAAGTTTATTATTTTTTTGTTATTGTTCACTAAGTGAAATAAGTGGACTTATATGCGCTTAAATCAATAAGGTAATTAGTATTAAAAATTTAAAAAAAATTCTTAAAGGAAGATAAATATGAAACAAATTGTAACCACGGTAAAATCGGCTGTTTAAGTGTAGTTTTCATAACTTTCCCATCATATTCGAATAAAATAAATAAAAATGTAAATTTTTGTACTATTTTTTCTTAACACAAACTATTTTTTTTCGTAACTGACCTAAGGGAGTCTGTATAACTTCGAATTATGGATCACCGTCTTTGTTTTCTAAACCTTTACTAGAAAGTATATAAAAAGTACATTGATCTACTAAAAAAAGTCCCTATAATTGAATGAAACTGGATTCTATAATGTAGCGGTAAAAAATTCGAAAAAAGTGGTAATGAGGATGAATTTTGAAAACAAGTTTTTTTCGAAAATTTTTCGTCGTCACATTATACAAAATAGAAAATCTTAAAAAATTGAATTGAATTTGGTTTATATATTTCATGTCATTTCGAAAATATCCGCGATAATCCGAAAACTCATGTACTCAATTTACCAATAAAGGTAAGATCCGAAAGTATACGCAACTTTTAGCGAATAATTGAATAAAATTTATTTATTTAAAAAATATATTTCAGAGTAGAATAACAGAGAATTAATATATCGAATGAGGCGTTTAAGACAAGTATCCTAGATAACTTGTTTATTTTTACAAACTTGGGCATTATTCAATACATTTGTCAAATTTGTCAAATTTATTTATGATTGAATAATGTCAAGTTTGTAAAAATAAACAAGTTATCTAGGATACTTGTCTTAAACGTCTCATTCGATATATTAATAAGTAAAATTAATAAAATGAGAGCTTTGTAGAGGGTTATCTCAACCCCTAAACATAATAATTCGATTTTACTTTAAGTATTTCTCATACTTTTGCATATTAAATGCATTCTGTAGTTTTTTGAGAATTAAAATTTCCTATAAATGTATAAACATCCGCAGTCTATTAATAAGGGAGGAACTGTTATCCCATTTGCGTAGTATATACTAATTTTCGTTATCTATAAAAGAAGATTCCGTTTCGATCTGTTTGTCGAAACTTGATTGATATTGTTCTTTAGTCGCGGTTGATAAAACGTTGGCAAAAACGGCTAGTCCACTCGGGATCGAAGAACGGCGCAACTTTTCATTCAGTGTTCGTTCCTAGCTGAGAATTTTGACGACGGCAAAGTACACGCCCACGAGCTTGCTCCCTATTGTCCCGAATATTCTTTTCTGTATCGTCCGCGACGAGAGAGTAAGCGGCGTCAAAAATATTTCCCGGAGCGCTCCACCCTCTTTTACATTGTCGTCTCTCTTTTGTCCCTTTGTCGTGTCCCGATCAACGTTTTCGGACCGTTTTCGTTCGTTATCACGCCATTCCTGAGAACTTCGTTCTCACGTACGCGTACGATGTTATCTCGGTAACAGGTATTCGATCGATTTCTACTTTATCGACGTTAATTCCTCCATTTCGTGCGTAATCAATCCACGTTTCAGCACTAACGTCAGCTTCCCTTCATGGATTTGATACCGTTTAAATCCAAGCACACGTTTTACTCTTGTTTCGACGTTCGCAGCGAACGTAGTCATCGTCTCGAATCCCAGGGCTTCGCGATGCTTCGCTATTTCGCGTTCGTCGTGAACAATTTTCGAGATGGTGGCTACGTTCGCTGCGAAATGGATTCTCGATACGCCCAGTCCGTGCAACGACTATCAGAAATGCGACGAGTAAGCAGGTATGCGAAAGTGATCGAACATCGTTGGCAAAACCTGAGTGTCTCTAACGGTGTCCGTAAAACGGTTCGTCGGACGCACCGAGTAAGTTTAAGTTTTGCTCACGACATCGACGCTATCGCAAAGTGGTCGAATGATCGGACTATCGATAGGCGGGAAAAATCGTAACCCTACTCACCTCCGTAGTTCGGCCTTACTCTTTTATCGTAACTGACGGAGAACGAGTCCAATATTGCGGAGATGTTGACGTCACCCAGCATACTGCCTCCGCCGGTTCTGCAATATAAAAGGATAACGATTTTGTGAAACTTCCCTCTAGCAGAAGAGTTCAGGAGGTATTAGAGTAAAGGTACGAGCCACGTATGTACAATGACGCGCACGAGTTTCCGGAATGTTACCGTTTTACCGTTACTCTGGCGGTGGAAAGATGAATTTTAGATAATACTGGGTTAAAGCATCATAAGAACAAACAGAATACGCTCGGAACATATTCTTTTCATTTTCATGGATAGTTGCAAATTTTTACAGTTGCAGACTAAATTAGGTGGGCAGATAGGGGAAATAGGTATGAATTAAATTTAATCAAAGTAGTATAACTATTATGCACTCAAGTTTCATACATTATACAGGGTGATCGGCCACCCCTGGGAAAAATTTTAATGGGAGATTCTAGAGGTTAAAATAAGACGAAAATTGAGAATACCAATTTATTGATTGAGGCTTCGTTAAAAAGTTATTAAAATACACATGAAATGTCGAAGAAACATTTCTGGTCACACAGTATATTTTCGGTAAAAAATTTTTTTCTCTTAAGTACGTACGATTTGGGGAATATGTGTATTCACTAAAAATGATTGTACTTGACCCCCTCAACCAAAAATAATTTTTTCAGAACGATTTGAAATTTTTTAATCTTGTCGAAAAATTTATCCACCTACCCGAATTTTTTTTCGAAAGCACGTAGGATTTCGAAGGTATGTCTGTTGACCAAAAATAATTTTAATTGATCCTCGCACCCGAAAATAATTTTTCCAGAATGAATTGAAATTTTTCA
Organism: Colletes gigas; assembly: GCF_013123115.1. Classification (NCBI taxonomy): domain Eukaryota; kingdom Metazoa; phylum Arthropoda; class Insecta; order Hymenoptera; family Colletidae; genus Colletes; species Colletes gigas. Next base: position 90,608 of record NW_025106719.1, read on the forward strand.
ATTTTCATGGTAACAGTTATGATCAGTAATGAATTATTTATTTTATTAGTTATTTTCAGTAATGAATTTTTTTTTTCGAAAATGCGTAAGATTTTGGAGGTGTGTCTCTTTACCAAAAATGATTATAATTGACCCCTATAATCGAAAATAATTTTTTCAGAACGATTTAAAATTTATTTTTCGTCGAAAAATTTAGGCATCTCCCTGTCGATTTTTCTTAAATATTAATTTTTCGGTTTTAATAAATTTGTTTGACGCTGTACGGAAATGTAATTTAATACTTTTTTGTAGGTAGCTCTACTTACAAACTAAATTTCAATGAAATCCATTGACTATTGTAGGAGTTATGATCGTTTGGAAGTTGGACCATTTTTATGGGGGTTTTCTCATTTTACGGGGTTAAGGAACTACTTTTTGAACATTGTTAGAATTTCTACATATTCGTCACTAAAATATAATACATGAGATTATTACGAAATACGATAGATTATTTAGTGAATAATGGAAATTAATATTTACATTTGTGTTTACATAAAGTACACTTAACGAAAACGTTGGTTGATTGTCAAGCGGCAAAAATATGTGGACACTTGTGCAAGATGTTATTACAACGCGAAAAATGTAAACAAGTGCGATGTAAATGAACTATTTGGTTGATGCGTAAGCTTTGCATAAAATAGATTATTTGCATGGAAACAGCAGAATGTCAGTAAGAAAAGAATTTTCAAATCAAAGTCTGTCCGAAGTGTCGAAATAAATTAAGTTACTGTACAGTAGCAAAAAAGTACAATTTTACTAAAAATGCGGTCGACAAGGTTTATAAAAAATATTTACAATATAGTACTGTTGAAAATTTATGTTGTATCACCGCGAGAGAAGAACGTTAAATTACTTGTAATTGCCAACAAAAACCTAGAATCTTAGCGCGAAATATTGTTGAAATGTTAAAATTAAGTGTATAATTAGTTAGAATCATTTATGGATAATATTAATTCAATTTCCAAACACCAACACATGGAAAGAAAAGATAATATTTATATTTAAACATTTACTTCGAAAAACACTAAGAAATATGGAATTCATAGTAATTTATTAATTACAACTATTAAACAAGTTAGTTTAATTAGGTTTTAAATATGTAACAAAAATTTGTTCCTGTATATTTTATTTTTGTACGTTCTATAAATATTCTTTAGTAATTTAATTATCAAGATTAAACATTATACTTATAATTTCCAATAATACAATAGTATATATATTTTATATTTGATAACTGCAAATGAAAAACACTAAAAACTTTCCTAATAAGGAATTAATTGTTAGATAAAACTGAACCGAATTAAGAAGAAATATACATATTAATTTTTTTCACATTATGTGTAATACAAACTACGTTATCAATATGATCAATGTACCTACAAAATTAACATTATAATAATAAGTTTATGTTTCTTTCTGCTTCCTATTGTAAGATTATAATAATTATTGCCTATATATATGTTTGTAAAAACTATTGTATATTATCTACATTTTCAATTAAAATTCTTAAAATAAGATATTAATTTATGCTCTAAATACCATAAAGAGGTCTACATTATTCCAGAGTTACCAAGAACTAGTAGAAACTGCGAGTAATGGTCAGACAAACAATACATTATCACATTTCAATTAATCTCATCAATTTTCAATATTTTATCACTTTGAATGACCTTCACTTTATGTTTTTGAATTCGTCTGAATAAGTGTTACCAAACTATCAATAAATATTTATAGCGTTTTGGTAAAAAAATCAAATTAACCTTGAGATATTTTTTGCATCGCCACTCACAGAAAAAATATTTACTCGTCGAACCTAATAAGTTTTGCATGTATTGTTTTTTCTATACTTTTAAATGCTATGTATATACAGTCCCGGATAAAATGATAATAAATATGTGCTATTTTAAATATCCCAGAAGTAATCTAAGTTTACATAAATCGTTCGATCCTCCTCTTCAACTTATTATGTTACTATTAACATCGAAAACAAACAAAAATTTCGAAGCCAAAATGATTACACATTCAAACTTCGATTTGTAATTATTGAGTAATTCGAGATTATAAAATAAGTAAGACGAAAATTACAAAAATCATTGAATTGAAGTCTAAGTTTTACTATTCAAAAATTTCACGTATAATCAAAAGAAGTTGTAAAGTAATTCATAATTTTCGAAAAGGTTTGCAACCGTATGATGGAGGAGAAACGCTGTTCTAGACCATCACTTTGATTTGAATGTGCAAAACAGACTATTATATTTATATTGCCTCGAACTCATTTTTAACTTCAAGGGAAATTGCTCACGAAGTAGATGTTATAGCAAATGTTCGGAGTATACAACGTGTTTTATAATCACGTAAAAACATTCAGCTATTCAAAATGGGTCGGAAACGTTCATTAAACAAACTATATAAGGAGCAAGTGTATTGGAAGAAAAAATAAAAACAGGTTCTATTTACGGGCTAGAGCAAAAGTTCAAACGGTCTAAATGGGTTTACTTATTGTTATCATGATTTACGTAAAGAAATTTTAAACCTAGCAGAAAAATTGCTAGTAGTAACCTGATGGTTTGGATCAGAATTGATTACAAAGGTAAAATACATTTTTGAATTTATTCAAGGGAAACCTCATTATCAAAAATACTTACAATTGAAAACAAGTTAATAAATGTGAATAATATACAACAAAAAATGGATTCTTTTCGAAGAAAATACAAGACAATACCTTACATAGAGAAGTTAAAAAAATTCCTTTATCGCGGTATGGTACAATTTATCTCAAAAATCATTGTCAAAGTGAATTATCGAGGTAATTGAAAATAAAAGTGGTTACACAGGGTAGAATTCTACATCTCTGGCTCGGTGGTAATTTATTAAAAAAAATTGTCACAAAATTGACATTGATCATTTTCTTAAAGTTAAATTTTTCAATTTTTTTTATCTTGTTTTACTCAGCATAGTGAACGAAAGTCTCGAAGGAACTAAATGTCCATAAGCAACCGATATGCCAAATATTGATATTTTAATTACTATTGTCTGTAGGATAAATTTTCTTTGTGAGTAATATTTGTAAAAGAAACGTAAACGTCATTTTCATATTTATATACTTCACTATTAGAAATATTGCTTTTTAAATGATGAAAAGTGTTCATTTCCTGTTTCTAGGACCGAACCATCTTGATTTAGAGTTTGTAATAATCGGGCTTGTGTGTCAGCTTCGATATGACCTCTGTCAAATCAAGATCGTTCGGTCGTTTGGATTAAATCTAGAAAAGTTAAAAGACTTGAAGCGAGTAAACAAATAGGTCACTCGGTCATTTAAATGTCAGTTACATTTCTTATACGATTTAATGGCTGATTTTAATCATAACAAATTCTTCGTGATATTCTCTAAAATTAGAAAATAATGAGAGATAACGTAGAATGTTTCAGCGTATTTTATAGAAAACGTAATAGTCGAGAAAAATGATGTCGATATAAAAAACAAACATGTAAGTGTAAGAATCTGGCTGTAGAACTTTAGGTAAAATAAAAGGTCTTAGTTAATTTTTTATTTCAATATCTGAAATATTCTTGTATACATACACATATTTATACATATATAATTTTATGTATATAAATATATTCTACATAAAAATATATCCTACATAAATTTTATAGTGTAAACAACTTGCGTTTATGAGTCATTTTCGCTCAAGTTTAGTTAATACTTCATTCTTAATACCGAAACTCAGACTTAGGGTTCGACTCTGATGACCCTACGAGGTCATGACATTTACTAAACAACTCGGGACTCGTACGACCCCACATCGAAAACTTCGGTCATGCAGAAACTGATATTCACTACTCCAGTCTAAAATCAGCCATATTGGAGAATTTCAGACTTATAGGATCCGACCAAAAACTTCAAGTTTGTAGATTTCGGTATGAATAGCTCGGGCTTCATGAACCGTAATCACCAACTCATGGGATATGATAGAATTAATGCACAGGGGTCATAGCATCCAATCTTGAACTCTTGAAATTTAGTACAGATCGCTACAGAGCCATGGAACCTGACCCATACTCGTGAGATGATATATGTAGAAGCATTGTACTTCTGGGAAATGTCGGGTACCCTGTGGCCCAGAGATCACTAAGACTTAAGCGAGGGAAAATTAAATAATTTTGTAATAACAAAAGATGTTTCGTCTTTTTTCTTTAAATTAAAATAAATCGCATTGGTAAGATTCATTATAGGTAAACAATACAAAATGTATTTATTAAACCAGGTATGTCAAATTCATTTTTGTCCGTAGGTCAATTTGAAGTTTACAATTATTTTATAAGAATCAAAAATATTCTAAAGTCCACATCTCAGTTCTACCAACACCAATTATGGTATTAGTTATTATACCGTTATAGTACAAGAATATATGTGAAAGAATATGATAATTTCCAATGAAAAAAGCGAATGAATACATTTATTTATAAGAAGGCGTAGGTACATTGATAAATAGTTTCCTTTGTTAAAGATTTGTCATCATTTTCAAAGTACCATAATAAAAATCTTAAATACAAATATACCTTTCATAATTATATATATATTTGTTTTTTATTACTAAATTAATCTATAGATGCCTCTTTTAAAAATAAATAAGTTTATTTTAAAACTCTCATTTAAAATTTAGTTTTTCAAAAAATTGTATTAATTTGGAATAAAGGTTACTATAAATTTTTTTGATATTTACAACAGCCTGAGTAATATGTTCTTCTTTATCAAACTCGAAAAGAAGAATATGCCTAATATGAATGTTCCTTGCATTTTATTTTAACTAAAGAATATCAATTATTTTATTCGAACTTTATAAAACTGTGATTATGTATGTTTACATTGCGCCCAAAGTTGTCATAAGTAAATACATATGTAACGACTTATAAAATATCTTAACATTTTCAAAATTCAAAAATAGTACATACTGGCTACTCTTTATTTTTCAGGTGTTTTATTATTGTTTATTATTGAAAACACTGTTCATATAACTATACAATATTGTCTATTATTGTTAGAGCTATGGGGGTTTCTTTATTAAAAAACCGAACGGAACAACATGCGGCTTCTTAGTACGATTCTTTTATTTGCCCAACAATCGACGATCACACTGCTCCTACATACCTTCAAAGACGCGCGCGAATTACAAAACGCTCACATCTGCAACACCTCCTCTTAAGACGCGCGCGTAACAATCTCTTTTACATTCATCACACTCATACAAAAGTAATGCTTGTCTCTTGATAACGGTTTGGTGAGTACATCTGCAGGCATACGATCTGTTGACATATACTGTAAACTCAGGCTTTCGTTTCGCAAAGCATCCCTTATAAAATGAAACTTAATATCGATGTGCTTTGTCCTCGGATGTACAATCGCATTCCTTGACAACAATTGCGCTCCCTTATTATCGTTGTAAATTACAATATTATCCAAATGACTTACATTTAATTCTTTGAGAAACTTAGATATATATAACGCATGTTTAACAGCTTCCGCGATTGCCACATATTCCGCTTCTGTGGAGGACATGACAACTGTTCGTTGCTTCTGTGATTTCCAGCTGATTGGACCCATCGACATATTAAATAATCTTTCATTCCATTGTTTCCCGGCTTGTTTCAGGCCATACAAAGCTTTATTCAAATAACATACAGGACGATTCCGAGACCTTATTTGCTCTAATATGCCTTTCGCCTTTTTCTGTATTATTTTCTCTTCTCTCGTATCCTCTGCTATTTCAGCTAGACTCTCTTCAAATCCTTAGGCACGTCCAATAAATGTCTTCTTTTAAAATCCCATTAAGATATGCACTTGTTACATCTAGTTGTTCCACCCTCATGTTCAATTTAACCGCCAAGGCTAAGAGTAACCTGATAGAATCCAACCTCGCAACCGGTGTGAACGTATCTCCGAAATCAATTCCTGGGCGCTGTGTGAACCCCCTGGCCACTATCCTCGCCTTTCGCTTTTCGTATTTATTTGCGAGAACCGTGCGACATCCTACTACCTTTCCGTTCTCCGGCTTTTCCATAATGTCGAAAGTATCATTTTTAATTAAACATCTTATCTCCGTTTTTATAGCTCTTCTCCACTGTTCTTGGTTATCTCCTTGCAGTGCATCTTTTACTGATATGTCATCCACGTTAGCAGCTAACATAACCAAGTTGGCCTCTGCAATCTGGCTACTTCCATTCTCTTCAGCCATTTCATCACTTTGCATCGAATCTTGTGTATAATCTTCATTCTGTATGTTCTTGTAATGAAATAGTTTCCTAGGACGACCCCTCATACCTGTCCTCACAATTTTTGGCCTCCCAGGTGCCCTTTGCAATATATTGGTTACATTTCCTTCCTCTATACTCTCACCTGTAGCCTGGACAACACTCGTCATGTCAGGGTCGACATTAGTATGACTAATTTCACCCTGCATTTGTATTACATTTTTAACTTCCTCTTGCTTCCTCTCCTCGTGAGGGGCTCGCTTTTCGTATTCCTCGTCTTTATGTTCGATTACTCTGATATCCCTCGATACTACCACTTTCCTTTCTGCTGGTAGCCATACCCTGTATCTATTGGATCGTTCACAGTAGCCTATAAAAATGCCTGTTTTTGTTCTATCTTCAAACTTCTTCTTCCTTGGATCTTTATTTAAAATGTGTGCCTTCATTCCAAAAATTCGTAAACGTGATAAACTCGGTAATCTTCTTGTCCATAGTTCGAATGGAGTTTTTCATTCAATGCTCTGGAAGGCATCTATTTCTAATATAATTGGCAGTTGAAACTGCTTCTGCCCAATATCCTTGTGATAATCCTGCCTGCAACAGCATACATCTCGCCGTCTCTATTAACGTGCGATTCTTCCGTTCAGCCAAACCATTTTGTTGCGGCGTGTGCGGTACTGTTAGCCGCCTTTGAATCCTATTTTCTTTTAGGTATTCACCGTATCTTATATTGCAGTACTCCCGACCATTATCTGTTTGCAAGTACTTTATTTTCCTCTCGGTCAATGTCTCGGCATATTTCTTAAATTCCTGGAACATCTCTAAAACTCCATCTTTCGACTTTAAAAAATATACCTGACTCCATCTCGAGTAATCATCAATAAACGTTAGTATGTATCTCGATCCCTCTATTGACTCTGTTTTCATAGGCCCACATAAATCAGAATGTACTATTTCCAATAATCTTGTACTTCTTTTTGATTCTCTTGGAAAAGGCGTTGAAGTCAGCTTACCTTGTATGCATTTTTCGCATGATGGCATAGTATTTTTCCCCTGAATTTTAATCCCGATTGCCTTCCCCGTCCTCACCATATATGTCACATCCTTTAAATTCAAATGTCCGAGACGTTCATGCCACCGTTTATATCTGAATTTCCTTCCTGACATCTCACACTTCTAGCATGCTCTGTACATTCTTGTATGTAATATAAATTTCCAACTCTATTTGCTTTGGCTTTTATTCTTCCATCTCTTCCCTTTACAACAGCTCCATGCTTGGTAAAGATTACTACATTATCCTTTTCTGTAATCTGCATTACCAATGCTAAATTTACTCTTAAATCAGGCACATATAAAGTATCCTGAAATTCAATATCTTTAATATTATTATCTAGATATGTTTGAATTTGTACATTTCCTTTGGCTACAACATTTGCTGACATGTGACTAGCTAAATTCAATTTTTTATGTTCTGATGGGTGCAACGCAACAAATTTTCCTTTATCTTTGCACAAATGTTTGGTACAACCACTATCCAAACACCACTTATTGTGTTCTGGATCCATTGCAATTGCACATGCTTGTTCCATCTCTACATGGTTTACATAAAACATCTCTTGTACCGAATTTGCACTTGGTCTACTGGTAGCACCCCTTCTTGCATAACAGTTGATCGCTTTGTGCCCCAACTTACCACATTGAAAACATTTCATGGGCAATCTACTATTATTTATATTTTTGTCATACTTGCTATTGTTGAACTTATTGTACTTCCACTTTGTTCCCTTTCCTTGTTCTTGCTGGTTAGCTGCCATTGCACCAGGTTCATCGTTGTGTCTTTGTTTCCTAGTTTCGAATTCCTCTAAAATCTTTATTTTTAATGTCTCCAGATTTGGCAGCTCATCACGCGATTCAATCGCACATCTAAAGTTTTCATATGTCTCTGGTAGACTACTCAGCAACATTGCACAAAGTTATTTATGTGCTCACGCACATCCGCACCATGTGCCATGCGATGACTGGTGAGTCTTCTCAATAAGGCAGCCTTTTTCGCTGGCCCTTTGGACGCATATATGGATTGCAGCTTTTCCCATACCTCATGCACAGTTTTGCATCCTTTAATTTGCTTTAATTCGCTAGCGCTTATCGCAAGTATAATATCCGATCTTGCCTTCTGATCGGCAGCGCCCCATGCACGAGCCGCTACTTCCGAGGCAGCATCAATTTCTGTGGGTCTACGATTTTTCCCATTTGCATACTCTCAGCCGTCATTTTTTATCAGCAGTGCTTCTGCTTGGACACCACGTATCGTAGTTATCTTTCGTTAATAACTCGATCCGATTCGATTTTCCGATACTCGCAGCCATCGTGCCACGTGTCGACCTAACCTCAAATTTGCACTTCTCACTTTTTTCCTCCTTTTCTCACTTCACTCTCCTTTTTAATCACTTTCCATACTTTACCCTTCTGTTCTTTCTATTCTTTAACTAATTATTTTCGTGACTGGGCCCATAACCTGTTAGAGCTATGGGGTTTTCTTTATTAAAAAACCGAACGGAACAACATGCGGCTTCTTAGTACGATTCTTTTATTTGCCCAACAATCGACGATCACACTGCTCCTACATACCATCAAAGACGCGCGCGAATTACAAAACGCTCACATCTGCAACAATTATAAATATTAAGTAAGTGAAGAAACTGTGCATGATAATAATAAAAAAAAATTAATATTAAGCTGATTGCAAAATGTTTAATATGCTTGCACTAAACCATTACTTAGGTTGTCATAATTTTGTATTTTCTTGTACACTTACATTAATTATCTTGTCAGGATGAGTATAACTTCATTATAATATGTCTATACTAACAATAGAGCATTGTGAACCTAAAATTGAAAAAATTTTGAAAAATTGTGTTGCGTGTTAAGCAATTTAATCTATCGAAATAATACAGACGTTTTATTTTAGAAGGTAAAAGACATTGAAAAATAGTACGGGTAAGAGGTTGTATCCCTTTTCTATACCTAGAAAACTGCATATTACTCATCATAGGATGAAAGCAACTGATAAAAGACTAGTTGGAAAACATAAATTTGTCGATAATTTGTTTGCAATTTTGTGAATATAAATATGGAATTCAATTTTGATGTAAACCTTTTTTCGATTTTCTTTATCATTTAAAAGATATTCCATAACAATGAAATATCTATATTTTCAAGAGCTAGTATGAATGTTTTCAAATTTTTTTGAATTTTTGAATTTGCGATATTGGTTTGTAAAATTGATAACGAACTCCAAACGTTAGTATGCAAATCTTAATAAATATTTTAACACAAAATTCATAAAATACTACATTCAATTCTCGATTCTATCAATGTGTATTGAAAAATTAAAATTTTCTTGAGAAGAAAAGTAACATTTCAGATACTTTATCCTTAAAAATTTACAGTTTCACGAAAATTAATCAACTGACGGAATAAATGTGAATACATATTACATATGCGACGTCTACTATTACAAAATTACTATTATCGCGAATTTAACCTTCGTCTCTAGATACCCGGGAGTTGTGGGACTTCTTAAGAGTCTAAAACTACATCCAGTCCCAGTGAACCGTTGGGTAGCTTGTACTAGGTTTCATAAGTTTTGGGATGGACCACTTGGCTTCTGGATGGTCTTTCTCGGATTCCAGAAGTCTAAAGTATTACGATCCTAGATAATTAGTATTATGTCTTTCTCATCTAAAGTTGTGCCTCATAATCAAGAATGATATGTGTTGGTTATTTAAACGCAGTTAAAGGAATATTTATTAAAAGCTCGATATAATATACGCCATAAATACATAACAGATCGTCGGAGATGCGACATGTAACACAAACGGTTGAATAAACAGTAGTTACCAACAGTAACAAGAACAGATGAGGATAATGCCTATATGGGTACAAGTAGGCGCCGAAAGACACGTTCTTAAAATGTCCGTGCATCGTCGTGTGAACACACCCAATTGCTCACAATATGTATGGATTTTAAAATAAAATTTGAATTATTTTGATATTTGGCCATTCGAATATCACTTGAATATTTAATGAAGACTATTCTTAAATACAATAAGATTATAATTAATAGAAGAATTGTTTATTCGATTATTTGTTTATACAAAATTTATAAACAATTTATAGAGTTTAAAATTATACTTTACTTACAAAAATAAAAATAACATCGCTCGATCAAAGAGTCAAAACACACACATAGATAATCATCGAAACTTTATTTATTTTTTAATTCACAAATGTTTTTTTTAAACTGACTTGATTTTCGTGAATTATTACTGGTGATGATAACATCTAAACTGCAAACGAAATTTGTAATTATTTTTTTTAACGATATTTACGAACATTTCAGATGAAACTAGATCTCGCATATTACCAACACAATGGACTGTAACAACCACAAGTGATCGTCGACGAATGTTGCTGCCTGAGAATTACAGATCTCACTTTACGTCACTCGATACGTTTGAACACGTTAAAAATGTAAATTTTCTTTCAACCACGATCTGACTGTATCAGAATGGTATTCAGTGGCTTGGCTACGAATTTTGGCGACACCTTCCGCGCTCGCCACCAGAGGGACGCTCAACCTGTACCTTTCTCACAAGCACTCGATCGACCATTGAATGCTCCGGCGTCTAAGGCTGGACCTGCTAGGGTTGTCTTACTTGACTCACCGTGTATGCAAAATTAATTGTAAGAACATTTGGTCTGTGATACAGAACGAAATTACAAGTGTAAGTAAACATTAACGGATCTGTGCACATAGTAGATGAAATTTATATTCACGTACAACTTAACTACCTATGACGATATTTCTTGTACCCGTCAGCAGAGGGCTACGCTCTCTCACAAGTACTCGACTGATCTATTCCACCTATGTTCCGGTGTCTAAGACTGGCTCTGCTAGGGTTGTCTTGCTAATAAATCCACTAGCAGGCCCAGGACGAAAAGTTCCTCTTTCCTTTCCTTCTACTATCTTGCTTACTCACTTTCTCCATATAGCAAGAGAATTCCGTTACAGACTCTATCGTGCCCCACAACTCCCGAGTGCGTTATATCATCATGTCTGTCTCTCTACCGTGTCTTACAAGTTCTCAATCTGTTCTTAATATCTTGGGAGATCTGTAATGTAAAGTCTGTAGTCGATTGTCGTGTTCCTGGTGCTGCTGTTGTCGTTTAAGGTATGTTTGATTTCCTTAGTCATCAGTAATCGACTCCCTCGAGTCTAACACCGGCCAATGTAATTGTTATCGTCTTGGTTGTGTTTAAGGTCTTTGAAATCGGTTTTTTCAAGTTTTGGATTGCAGTGATTTTTTTTTTTGTACCCGTAATTAGTCTATTGTTGCAAAAGATCATAACTTTTTGTAGCTATGTATGATCATAAGTAACAATGTATAGGACGTCTGAATTTTAGCATTTGTTTTATTGTTGTTTAGCTACATTATTACATATTGTTTAATGGTATTTCTTGTTATTTTGTCATCATTGGGATTGGTTTATTTTAATTTTGGATTTCGATATTCTATTTTACACCTTGTAGGTGGCAATTTCATGTATTCTTGGTAATCTATACAATTTAAAAATGTTTCAATATTGAATACATTATTTTAATCAAAATAACCATATCATGTTCTCTTATTTTATTATTCTTTTGGTAACGCCAAGATCGACAATATTTTAGCTTCTTTATGTGTGATGTTTCTTAAAAGTTTAAATAGTACATTTAGTTAACTACACTTTAATAATATCAAATTCCTAAATTGTAAAAATTTCATATTTTAGTGAAACATTGGCGATTTGTTATTAGGTACGTTTTGTATTTTCTTTCTCAATTCCTGATCATTCGATAAATAATGTAATGAAATTTAAAAAAAGAGATTTATTAAACATAACAAAAATTGATGAAACATAACACTTTACATTGAGTACTTTCTCATCAGGATTTTATGTTAAAGAATTAAAGATATTCTGAAGATATTTATGCCAGTTATATGTACATAAATCAACAATTATTGGAATTTTATATTAAAAAAGATAAAATACAAAATAAAAAATTGTAAAAACTTTGTTTCAGAATATAATAAAACCAATTCCACGATGATATTAAAGAAAGTTTTTTATAATTCATTCATTACACTATATTATATTTTACAATATTCATATACGTTTTGTTTTAAAATTAAATCAAATAGTAAATATGCCATATAAAAATATGTTATTTTCATGGTATTTAATGTATTTTATACAATTTAATTTATGTGATCAGGAATTGGGTACTTAATGAATAAGAAAATATTGTACTCTCATATAGATAATCAGAAATTGCTTTCTTTCTACATTTTTTTACACTAAATTATAGATAAAAACATAGAATTATTTAAATAATGAAAAATCCTTTGAATTTGTTTAACATATTCATTCACACGTTATAAATAAACGGCGATAGTTGATCTTAAGTTGCCAGTAATTGGATGTCATTTTTTGTTTTCAATTAAACTTCAAGTAGTAACAAAGTGAAATTATCGAACAGAGTCGGGCAAATTTTATTTACGAATAATGAATACAAATTTCAGATTCCTACATAAGCTAACTTTTATGTTTATTTCATTCGTAAATGCACTTATAAATCAGAATCTATTAACGAATTCTTTAATAATTCGTAAATTCATACGAGCAAAGGCGTGGTCGAAAGCTAGTTTACAAGCGAATCTAACATTTTTGTTTGTCATTCGAGAATAAAATTTGCACAACTCTGCTTTCAGAAGTGATTTAATAATCGCCTGAAAAAAAATTGTTGACGTATGCGTCAGAGACATAGTTTAGAAACTCGTGTTCAGTGAGTGTGTGACGACCAAACGGTAGAATACCTGCCTATCGTATGCAAGACTGCTCTCGATTCGTCATTCGTTATTTGACATTCTACACGTGAGATTTTCGATCGAACAAGGGAACAGTAACTATCCGATGCACTGAGGCGAGAGTCGATTTGCTTGGAACCACGTACTGGTCGGTATCCTCCTATTTTTAAAAGAGATGACCGACGAGTGCACCGAGTGGAAGTGCCTTTGACTGTACGTATGTACCTTAGGGGCGATTTATCGAACAACTTCCAGTACCCACTGTGAACTAAATCTTGCACAGCGATATCTACGAGGAACTTACTGACGGGCCGCGATAATAGGTCAGAGGTTAGGCGTATCGATTAAAAGCAGATACCCGCTCTTACAACAGGGGTGCGAATAGCGCCGCCACTGTTGCAAACGTGTGGATACACGTCGCGCCAGGATGCAGCTAGATTCTCATTTCGCGGATAATGGGAGTCTCGATCTCTTTATATTAAATTATGGGGATGGTGTAATTTCGGTATCCTCGGCAACATTTCGTTCCGACTAATGGGCACTTCGCCCGGGCAACGCAAATATATTACAGTGAAAACTCGATAAATGTCACTGCTCCGGGTCCGGTCAGGAACACTTATGGAATAGGAGAATCGTTTTTCGAATTTGATTGTAGTTTGCCGACGCCTCGAACATAGAAAGAGTCAGTAGCTAAAGAAGAAAGAGGAACTGGAAACCGGAATTATCGCCCCAGTTTAAATATCCGTAACACATTACATTTCTGAAAATATTTCAGTTTGCACAAAATCTGAAATTGTGTGCCAAAACGTGTTCAATTTCGAGTGAAATGTCTCAGTGGAGTTAACGAAAGGTATTTAATGGCACCTCCAAAACATGTACGTACTTGTATCTTTACAAGGTCAAAAATTCGATTAGAGAGAGTCGACCGTACGGTTAACAGCAAACATTTGCGACAAACATGGTCTGCACGTTCGCCGATCGCAGGTAATTCCGAGTCGCGCGACAATGGGTTGCCGTACCTGGAACTTTTTCGGGGAGTGAAATGGAATTTGTCAGTCCAAATTTTTCACAGAACCTACGTGTTTTTTAACAGGAGCGGACACACGCGATGGAACGCACAAACGCAGAGTATTATCGTTCGTTCTTCGATTTCGCGGAGTCCAAGGGGAACGCGAAGAAAGCCGTCCGCACGTATCGCGCCCATTATCCTAGCGAAAAGGAACAACAATCCTGAAGGGAGCAAGGTTCGAAGAAGCAATAATCCAGGAAGGAGCAACAATTCAGGGAGCAACAACAATTCAGGAAGGAGTAACAATTCAGGAGGGAGCAACATCCAGACACCGCCATCAACCCAGGAAGGAGCAACAATCGAAGAAGGGTGCAACGGAACGCACCGGTATGTGAAAGTGAAAAGTGCGCATTGTAAAGTGTTTTCGGGGTGAGAAGCGGGTGCAGTGACCGAGCTGGCCCATCAGCTGATTTTCGTTGGGGTCTTCGACCTTGCCGTGATCGACAGCGGTGCACTGACCAGGCCCTATTGTCAGCGCATCAGGTAAGTCGAATTTCAATTATTTCTCTATTAACCCTTTGCATTCGAGGAATGTTTCGGGACGCAGAAATCCAGTCTGCTTTTTCAGTACAGTTTTTAATAACAAACGGTTACAAATGGTTCTTACCGTATTTATTTTAATTTTCTGATAATAATTCTTATTTTAATTTTAAAACACTCTGGCGAGAAGCATCACTCGGTTGCGAAGGGTTAATTTTCTAAAAATTCCGAGATTTTATCCCTTCTTCCTCGGAAACAGCGAATACAAATAATTAATAAATTCCATTTAGTAATTTACGTACTAATTACGTAGTAATTAATGAATTAGGTAACAGTTGTAGTGGTAGTATTTTTAATTATTTGTATTCGTTCCTCGATGTATCTTCAACGCGCATCTTGCTACCTACCCGGCGCGGTGGCTCTTCGAGTTCGGACGGCCCTGAGCGCGCGGAAGGCGAGCGCCGTGATTGGTCAGTGTTTTTCGTTAATAATTCAAAAACGAAGCCCCATCCGACATTTTTGCAAAGGAAATGTTTGTTCAGAATCGTCTCAACTACCCCCCATTCCCGGTTCTTACACTATTTACGGGACACCCTGTATATGTATACATTCCTCGAACGACTTCCCAATATCCCAGTCGTCTAAGGCAGGGCCTGCTAGAAAGCCTTACTGACGAGTCCACTAGCAGGCCCGGATGGAACGCGCCCCCTCCTTTCCTTTTCCGTCCTCCTACGATTCTCACGAGATCCTACCCGCAGCGAAGCAGAACCACAAAATTATAAATAACGAATTTCAAAATTTATGATTTATCAATTTATAAAAAACTAGTATAAAATTATTTATTTATACAAGTTAAAGAGTTATTTATTTATATAAATATCACATTGATACTATACGTATATACCTATATACATACCATATGACTATGATACAAACATAACTGTTCTATACAGAGTGTCCCATTTAAATCGATCCAGCTGAATAACTCTGAAACTACCGATAATACGGTATAGTATTACAGACAGAAGCTTTATGGTTTAAGGGAGCTCACATCTAATTTTGGATAAGTGTTTGTGGTTGTGTAGAGGATCTATGAAGGTCAACTTTATTTTCTTAAATAAAATCGCATATATTATTTACTATACATTTTATGTGTAATAAGTAAAATTGTTTGACAAAGCAAATTTTTGAGATCAACGCGTTTAAAACCGAAGGACTCACGGACAATAGAATGGTATTAATGGATATAATACTAAAAAACAATTGTTGATAGTATTCTAATTGTTGACCTTCTTCAAATGAGACTTATGTGCTCATAAAACAAAAGTTTTGAATTGTTGGCTAATATTTTGGTAAAATCCATGATATACGATATGAGTTACGTTTCCTTTATAATGAAATGAATAAATAAATATTAGTTTCCTTTTATAATCTACATCGCTTCACACTGTTAATTTGTTTTTATTCTACGATCGCCAAATGTCCTATGACTTATGGACTGGAGTGTAAATGCCATTATAAATCTAATAACTGTATCAATCAGATCGATAAACAACGTAACCTGTTTAGCCATTTTCTTAATTTCTTTAGTAGCTCATTGTATTCATTCAAAAAGCATGTAATTTACGTTGTACGCAATTTACCTCTAAACATTCGAAATTAGTTTCTTATTAAAGGGTGTTTATTTGTAAATAAATAAATAATAACTAGACTGAGACCTGGACACACCAAAAGTGATTACTAGACTGCGGATCTTTATGCAAATTCACATTTATTAATAGAATTAATGAAACGGAAGCTTCGCAGAGGGCTGTCTCAACCCCTAAATATAATAATTCGTATCTTACTTCAAGTATTTCTTATATTTTTGCATATTAAATGCGTTCTGTAGTTTTTTGAGGATTAAAATTTCCCATAAATGCATAAACATCCGCAGTCTAGTGATTACTTTTGAATACCAAACTTAAAGAGTTTTCACAACCGACCATGTGTAATACGAATGCAAAAAAGCATGACTTCAGCCACAGCTTCAGTAGAAAAGGATCAAATAAAGAACACAGTGGACTATTCAAAGGAAATCAAATTGTAGAACAAGACATAAATCATCACAAAGCAGTATTGTCGTCTATTATGTCTTTATATCTACAGGGTGTTTGACCACCGCTGGGAAAAATTTTAATGGGAAATTCTAGAAGCCAAACTAGGACGAAAATCAAGAATACCAATGTGTTGATGGAGGCTTTGTCAAAAAGTTATTAACGTTTAAAGTTCCGCTCGTACTGAATTTTTTTTCTCAAAAATGCACAAGATTTCGGGGGTATGTCTGTTCACCAAAAATTATTGTAATTGACCCCCGCAACCGAAAATAATTTTTCCAGAACGATATGAAATTTTTTAATTTAATTTTTTAATAACTTTTTAACGAAGCCTCAGTCAAGAAATTGATATTCTTGATTTTCGTTTTATTTCGGCCTCTAGAATCTCCCATTAAAATTTCTCCCAGTGGTGGCCGAACACTCTGTATATAGGGTGTTCGGCCACCTCTAGCAAAAATTTTAATGAGCGATAGTAGAGGCCAAAATAAGACGAAAATCAAGAATACTAATTTGTTGATGGAGGCTTCGTTGCAAAGTTATTAACATTTAAAGTTCCGCCTGTAGAATGACAATCCGCTAAACAGCTGGTTCGGGCGGACGGTTGCGGCAGGCGAGTGCTAGTGGTTCTCACGCAGCATGAAAAATTCTGCTTACCGACATTATCGACAGCCTTAGATTTTTGTCCACTTATGGGAATGCGAACACCTTACGTTGAATAAGATTCAACCTGTCTTATGAAAATCCAGAAGGGCATATCAAAACTCGTCCGACGAGATTTTCACAGAGAAAGGGTGAATGCCAGTTCCAATACACAATGTTGTGAACAAAAATCACCCACATGCGATTATACACGCCCCACGATTGTCCACAGTGTCCACAAGTATCCACAAATAATCCTTTCAGGCACTAACCACTATGCAATTAAATAAACACGTACCGCGATTATGTTATTCGTGAATGTCTACGTGTACGTGTATCACGATTCTTCCGAGTTACTTACGAATAAAACGGTTATTTTTTTTTCAAATACACTTCAATTTAAAAATGTAAACAGGAATTTAATAAGTATTCGCTGATTGTTTATATCACTGTATTTCTTACATGCTACTTAATACATAACTGAAATGTGTCGCGTGAACTAGCTTGACTGATACTGTTTTACGACTGACTAGCTGGCCGAACACGTGCCGATGCTGCCCTTTGTCTCCGCTGTGTGTGAGAGAGATAAGCGAGGCGAGTGACGTAGAATCGGGGCCTGTTCGGCATATGTTTCTCTGAACATCGTCGGTCGATGGCACAGTCAGCTGCTAGTATTGTTACATTCTTCGCCGTGAACGTAAATCGATGCGAAACTTTCATTTATCCTGCGATTCCTTTTTACATTTTTAAATTGAAGTGTATTTGAAAAATTAATAACAGTTTTATTCGTAAGTAACTCGGAAGAATCGTGATACACGAACACGTAGACATTTACGAATAACATAATCGCGGTACGTGTTTATTTAATTGCATAGTGGTTAGTGCCTGAAAGGATTATTTGTGGATACTTGTGGACACTGTGGACAATCGTGGGGCGTGTATAATCGCATGTGGGTGATTTTTGTTCACAACATTGTGTATTGGAACTGGCATTCACCCTTTCTCTGTGAAAATCTCGTCGGACGAGTTTTGATATGCCCTTCTGGATTTTCATAAGACAGGTTGAATCTTATTCAACGTAAGGTGTTCGCATTCCCATAAGTGGACAAAAATCTAAGGCTGTCGATAATGTCGGTAAGCAGAATTTTTCATGCTGCGTGAGAACCACTAGCACTCGCCTGCCGCAACCGTCCGCCCGAACCAGCTGTTTAGCGGATTGTCATTCTACAGGCGGAACTTTAAATGTTAATAACTTTGCAACGAAGCCTCCATCAACAAATTAGTATTCTTGATTTTCGTCTTATTTTGGCCTCTACTATCGCTCATTAAAATTTTAGCTAGAGGTGGCCGAACACCCTGTATATGTACGTATTTTAAATAGCACGCCAGGATCATACGTGTAACCATCGGGAGACATCGGGAGAGATCGGTGATAATCGTACACGTTCGTTAAGCAACACATCGAGAAGAGAATCCGAGCTAGACGTTACACGTGTTTGGTGAGGAAATAGAAGTGCGAGTTATTAACCTGTCTTCATTGTCTCGTTTTTCATTTCTACTAATACATATCACAGATATTAAACCGCCAATGACTAAGCAGTCGATGCAACGTAAAACGTTTCAAGAAGAAGAATAATTTTAAATAAATTGCGTTACATATAGAACACCTAGATACGTGATACTTCAATCATAACATAACATAACCCTATAGACCATACTTACGGAACTTCGAATCTTGAAATCTAGTTTCGCGAGCAGCGGAGTTATTAAAAATGTTCAGAGACGAAAAGAGGACATCGAAGTCGGCGCTAATTGCGTGGAAAGCGGAATTCGGAATTTCGAAGTGTCGTAAACTCCGGGGCACAGTAAATTCCAACGGATTAAATGCAGTGTGGAGTTCGGGCGGAGTCACGTGTGATTAATCCGGCTGTCGGCGAAAAGTTTCTCTTTAAAACGTTGTCGTTTGTGGGAGCGAGTTCACCGTGTGCGTCGAAGAAGTACCTACAAGTTCCGTCGGATCCGCGAAACTATCATCTCGTCCCGAGGTAAGTCGTTATTCGGATTCCTCGAGCGCGCCTTTGAAGGCTTCCCTGGCGTGGTCCTTTTCTGAGTGTTCTCGGTTGAAAAATGTCACCGTCCACAGCCTCCTTTAATCAACTTCGACTATCGAGCCATCTATAGTCCGCCGTTGTTAACACAGACGCGAAAAGGGCAGAGTGTCCTCAACAGATGACATTTCGATCGCTAGGAATATTTGGTAGACGTCCTTCGAGATGAGTGACTCGTTGCAAGGGGAGCTTAAAGTGTGTCGCAGTATAAACGCGGGTTTGAGAAACTGCCTTCCGGGAGCTCGTTCAGAAATGTCAACTCGTCGACGACGACTTTCATACTGGTCGTTTTTCAGCCCATTGAAAAATTATTTTTACCTACGGATTGGTTGTGAGTTGTTCCGCTTATTCCGTATAGCGTTTTAAATGTCTTTAAATTTTTTGAATGCAGCATCGAAAACAAACGGTCTTTCCCGGTTATAATTGCCATTTATCCGTTTACAAAGGGTTCACATTTATTTGTGTATGGAATAATCGTTTGATACTTGTGCCACGGCATCATTAAATTGTTCAGTTGGATACTTTGTCCAAGGTAATTAAACGCATTGAAAAAGAAACGAGAAATAATAATTGTGACACATTTCCATCGAGCAAAATATTATAAAGCGGAGGCAGGTATTTATAAGCTGCAATTGTATAAGAAATACAAGATTCGAAAAAACTGCATTGTGCAATTAAAATATTATGAAAGTGTGGTTACTTCAACGTGAGTTAGTAAAAGGTACTAATGACATGTCCGCATTTTCCAAGCTGTGATTTGCGAAATGTGAACAAGTTACGTGAACAATTTTAATTAATCCTCTGCAATCTTAAGAACTTTATAAATATATATTATATAATATATATTATTCGCTCTATATAAATTATTACAGACGTCCGTGCCAAATAAACGACGTGACGAAAAAAATAGAAAATGAAGCAATAAGTAAAATTTCTGTGGCACGTCTATGGCTGCACGATGGCGCTTTACGTTGCAGTACTGGTCGACCGTAGGGGAACCCCCAAGTAAAGCTGGCCAGTCGATTGCGGGGAATTCCTGTGCTTGTCTATTACTGTCGAAACAGTTTTACAAAACATCTCTTCTTCGCTACCTTTGTAATTTCGCTGTATGGTTTATTAGACTTGAATAAATTACATTTTATATTACTATCGGACCACAATTTCAAATTTAAAAATGATGAAAAATGCAATACATAAAATAGGTGTCATCACAAAATGAAAGAAACTTATTGATTTCTGGAATATTTGTGACTAAACATAGAAGGCTTTTAAGCGTCAATTCGATAAAAAGTTTATATTTGTTAAAAACTTTGTTAGAATTTTGACTTTTAAAGTGACTTATTTAATTTTCTTCTTCTTTATTTAAATATATTTTATTTATAATGACACTATTTTTTGTTTGTTTCTACATTCTTAATTTCTAATTTCAAAAACAGAATTGTTGATGTTTGACTTTTTTGAAAAGTATCATCATCCATTGCAGCACATTTTTATAACAATATTCACTACTATTCATTTTGATTCTGTAAAATGTAATGAAAAAATAGTAAATGTTGTTGGATTTTTGGTTTGTGTGTTATTATCTAGGAATTAAGTGATACAAATTTTTGAACACAATCCAATAATGAGTATGTATTATTATACAAGGTGTTCGGCCATCCTTTGGAAAAATTGTAATGGGAGATTGTAGAGGCCAAAATAGGACGAAAATCAAGAATACCAATTTGTTGATGGAGGCTTCGTTAAAAAGTTATTAACGTTTAAAGTTCCGCCCGTACTGAATTTTTTTCTCTCGAAAATGGTTAAGAGTACGGGGGTATGTCTATTCACCAAAAATGATTGTAACTGACTCCCGCAACCAAAAATAATTTTTTTAGAATGATTTGAATTTGTTAATTTAACTTTTTAATAACTTTTTAACGAAGCCTCAGTCAAGAAATTGATATTCTTGATTTTCGATTTATTTTGGCCTCTTGAATCTCTCATTAAAATTTTTACCAAGGGTGGCCGAACACCCTGTATAGTTTTAAATAGATTTTAATGAACATAATTACATTTAGTCAATAAATGGATTTAATTCAAAAGGAGTGCGAGATATAAACATAACCAAATTTTTGAGAAGCAAGTGGTGAACGAACCCAGAAACTTTAATAACACTGTATACGAGTTTCGTGCATTCAATTCTAGACTGTGGCAACACAAATAGAGAAACTCGAATAAATTCAATACTTCGCAACAAGAACAGTTTTGTGATACAGGAAGTGCATCCACTAATATCCTTCTATGGGAGTCCAAACTGCTACTAATACAGGAACAAAACCTATCAGTAGGTACACGAAACTATTATGTGTACAAATGAATAATCCAATTTTTTCAGGCAACATTCAATGTTTATTTTAAAAGAAAATAAATTGAATTGTTCCATCAAAGTATTCGCCGTTACTTTCTATAACTTTAAGCCATCTTTCAGACAATTGATGAATTCCATCTCGGAAAAATTTTACGTTTTTGGACCCGATAATTAATTTTCGGATCTCATCCACTGATTGGAAGTGCATATCGGATAAGGCGTGTTGCATCGACCGGAACAGGTGATAATCAGATGGAGCAATATCTGGTGGATAAGGGTGCTGTAAATAAAGCAATATGTGGCCTGGCGTCGTCATGCAACAATTTCACTGGACGTTCTCCTTTGCCAGTACACGGACGTTTTCGTTCCAATGCTTGATTCAAGCAGATTAATTGACGTTGGTAGCAATCCGCAGTAACTGTTTCACCCGGTTCCAACAACTTCATAATAAACGACGCCCTTGATATCCCACCAAATGCAGAGAAGAATCTTCTTTTCGAAGCGATTGGGTTTTGCAACCGATGTTGATGCTTCGCCGGAATTTACCCATGACTTTCTGCGTTTCGGATTGTCATAGAGTATCCATTTCTCATCGCCCGTAACGATTTTCCACAAGAAAGACTCTCGACGCTGCTTATTGAGATGAGAAAGACACGCTGCCACTCGTTGATTTTTGTTGGTTGCAGTGAGTTCATGCGGAATCCATTTTCCTTCTTTCTGGATCTTTACCATCTCACGTAGGCGTTTGGAAATCGTTTGCTGGGTTATTCCTAACTGTTCTGCAAGTTCTTTTTGCGTCTGTGCCGCATTCTCAGCGAGCAGGTGTTCCAAATCATCGTTGTCGCACTTCCGACGGTCTTCAGGGTGTTGTTTGTCGATTAGACTCAAATCACCGCTTTTAAACCGCTTAAACCAAAATGCGTTCCAAGAAAGGAACTGTAGCGGCTGAAAGATGACAGATAGTCGATAAGGTAGGAACCGTTGTATGAATGAGGTGTGAATGACGAATTAGGCAATGAGAGGGCGCGCGAGCGAGAGTGGTGTGGGTGCTTGGCACCCTTGACGAGTTAGTCTCGACGCAGCACTACTCACTACCTCAGGAAAGGTGAAAAGGAGGAACTCCCCTTAATCGTCACAAGAATACTTTTTCTTTATTACGCGTGGCTTCACCCAGCTCTCTCAACAGCCTTCTGCTCCAGTCTCTCTCGACAGCGTCGCATCGCCTCGTTTCATTTGTTTCGCGCGCTACGCAGCGACCTAATGGTCGATCCACATTCCAGCCTTATGGTCGATCCCCACAGTGGGAGCGCGAAGAGCGCGAGCGACGATTCGCGATTGTTTGGCTGGACAGCCACGTGTGTAGAGCATCGAGCGACAAATGTAAAGTTATTGTAAAAATAAAAGTGTGAGTTCAAACACCAAACCAAAAGCACCCAGTGTCGTCCGTAGCCTCGTGTAACACGTGAGTGTGGCGTAACAGAACAAATCGATTCGTATGCTCTTGCAGCATTTTTCCCTTGTTGGAATTCGTAAAGAATGCAGTGTTGGATATGCACCTTATCTGTTGCCATTTTCGACTCTACTGAATTGAATACTTTTGAAGGTTATGTTGGGCCTTTCGCTAAACTGTCTTTTGTTTTAACTAGCTATATGTCAACACTATATGACCGTAAAAGAGCGGGAAAATCCATTGACTTTAAACTTGATTTTATAACTGCTTAAGATAATTTGGATTATTCATTTGTACACCTAATATTATATTTCCCGCTTCAGGAAAATTTTAGCAAATAGAAACAAAAAGCGTAAATTTAGAAACTGAACACTGCTGGAATGTATAAAAAAAATTCGGAAAACGTAATCAATCACATCTATTTAATCGACTATTATCCCCTCTACAATTTTCAGTAGCAATACTTTTGTATGCAACGTAGGCAACAACATAGATATTAATTAATACAAAACATAGAAAATCGTAATGTCTTATTGTTAGTCGTACATCTATCGATAAAAGAGAGATACTACATAACTTTCACAGACGGAAGTAAATCAACAGATTTAATTGTAGTAGAAAATGCGTGAGGATGTAAGGACTTAGCTATTATAATATTGTAACTTAGATATCACAATATCTCGTTATTTAACGAGAAGTATTAACACTAAACCTACCGCAACCGGTCAAATGACCGTTTTTAGAATTTCGGTTAGAATTTCTAACACACAATATTATTTTAGCGCCATTTAACTTTACGACTTTTTTTATAGTATACGTACAATTAATTTTACAATATTCACTTCTATTCTTACTGTTTGTTTTCTGAGAAAAATATGTAGCCTGCCTTGTCTACCACGACCGGTCATCTGACCGGTTGAATGCTTTATATTTGAACTGGACAAAATTTGGTATCAAATTCTGATTAGCTTCCGATGTAAATAGGAAATGTATGTATAGCAAAGAAGGAGAGAATTTTCAGTTTCCACTATCTTAGAAGTCTAACAACGCGTATTAAAAATAGTTAAACTTTAGACGCGTGCAGTTCCGAAGCTACTAGTATTTTATCCATAACTGAGCCGCCGTTAGAAGCGGTAAAGTTTCCCCTTTAAAATGGTTTTTGAATTTTGTCGATCCGACTTTCCATTTTGGAGATATCGTAATTTTTGTAAAAGTGTATTTTTCTTAATTTGTCTATCTCTGTCTCCGTCTGACGTGTCGCGTCGGACCTCTCTCTCGTTCGCTGTCTCGTGATCGAGTGACGTAATGTTTACTATCTACACGCGCGGTCAATGACCTCGCCAACGACATCCATGAAAAGTAAACAAACATTTCGAACCCTTCTATCTCCGTAACTAGCCATCGCATCAACTTGAAACTAAAATCGCTATATCACCGGAACTAATAAAGCTATCGACTTGTACAAACGCTCATTTTAAAGGACATTTGGTCCTCTACCTAATGATCATATCAACTACTATAATTTTTGTTATCTTCTATCTTTATTTTGACATTTACTTTGACGCTATATACGCAATAAAGTTTCAGCAATTCCTACTGATCGTACGACTAGTGTAGGATAAAACTGGGTCATAATTGTTTATTTAATTGAAAATTAATTTATATTTGTTGTTTTTCGTAAATAATTGTTTTCTCCGGAATTAACTACGGCATCGACTTGAAAGAAAATTCGTTTTCGAGGGCGTTTTATCTTCTATCCGATGAAAATTAAAAAATTTTTTAACACAAAAGAGAAGAATATCTTACGAATAAACATCAAAACATAACTTTCTGTACATATAATGCAAAAATTAGAAGTACGTTGCCTCGTAAAAGAGAAAAAGAAAGACTGGTCATTTGACTGATCATGGTAGGAATGGGTATACATGAAGTTCCGGTAGGTTTAGTCTTAAAAACGCGTCAATTTTTACGACTGAATGATGCAGCAGATATTGCTATAAATCATCCCAATCTAAACTTCCTTATCCTAACCGACTTTCTCAGCGCTTTACTCTCTCTAAAATAAATCAAAATGAAAATAAAAACAAATCCATACATCTTAGAAATAAGAAGAAAAATTTTCGAGCTTCACACAAAAATCACAAATAACAAAAAAACCAAATTTACCTTTTCATATTGGGGTTCAGAGTAATGAAAATGCAGACAAATTAGTTAAAAACGCAGACAAAGAAGTACCAACTCTTTCAAAATACCCATTACAGATCTTAAAGAAATATCCAAAACTATAATAATTAAAAACACTTAAGACGCCATCAACAAACAAGGATTAATTACGACAGTCGACTATTTCCAACAATTTCACAACATAAATTCCGAACCATGGTAGAAACGTAAAACGAGAAATTGTAACGAGGATAAATAAACGTAGATCAGGCCATTCTAATCTCGCTTTCTCACTCGATCGAATAAGTATTACAACTGACCCTAAATGACAATATGAATACGAAAGACAATACATTGTCAATGTATTGGAGCAATACCCATTATTCGAAAGTCAAAGAACCATCTTCATCAGAAAACTACATAAAATGAACCACTCTCTTCCATTGTAACACAGCATTATACTTTGTAAATCCAAAGTAGAGATTTGTAATGAGGTCCACTAGTTTTTAAAAAGCTGCAAATAATCTACAATGAGTTACAAAATTATTGGCACACGCAGGAAATGATAGGAATATGGAGGATAAAAGAACCTTTTTACGCTTTTTGTTTCAAAAACATAATACGTAGACTCCAAAAACAATAACATCATTACTTACAGTTATAAAAAAATGAAATGAAACGATTCCATGTACCAATTGCCACCATAAAATTATTGGCACACCTAACATATTCTACGAAAAACGATTGAATTAGCCTATTCCGATGTTATTTTCTTTTTTTCACTGTAGTTCAGGTTCAGAATAAGATGTTATAACAGTCATTTGACACCTAAGTGATGAATTCAAATTTAATAAAAATAAGATTTGTCTACACGTTCTACTGTGGTGAAAATTGGAAAATAAACTAACTTGGACATAAGAAATTTAGTAATTTATCACTGGAAACGTGGAAAATCATATAGAGAAATTGGAAATATCGTAAAGAAAAGTTTTTTAACCGTCCGAAATATTATTAAAATGTTTGAAAATGAAGGTAGAGTTGAAAATGTAATTGGACGTGGGAGGAAAAAAATGTTAAATTCATCAGAACATCATTGTTCAAAATGTAAAACAAAATTCAAGCAAAAGTGCCCCACAAATTCATATCGAACTCCAACAATTTTGTAATAAAACTGTTTCTATTGAAACAGTCTGTAGAATATTGCGGAAAAATCTGTACAATGGCCGCGTACCCAGAAAGAAACTGTACGTTAATGCAATCAATCGGAAAAAACATTTGGATTTTGCAAAAAATTTATTTCAAAATCTGTAGCACTTTGGAGAGCCGTTATATTTTGTGACGAAAGTAAATTGAATGTTTGGGGGTCTGATGGCCATATGAAAGTGTGGCGATAACCGAATGAAAAAATGGATCATTAAAATCTTTGTTCAATAGTGAAATACGGTAATGGTCGTGTTATCACGTGGAGTTGTATCAGTTACTATGAAAATACTTATAGAAAAATTAGAATTTATAACACAAACGATGGATAAAGTGAGATACTTAAATATGATCAAGAAGAATTTAAATCAAAGTGCCCAAGAAATGGGTATTCTTAAAATATTTCAATTATATTGTAGCGGCCATTGTATAGCCACTACGCCCTTGCCAGAGTATGAATGGGAATGGAATGTAAGGATAGTTTTAAGCTTTCTATTTTTCCATTTTCCCAGGGTCTCGTGCGAGCCTGGTCGTCTTGTTAAACACTTGGCGACCAGAGCCGTGCGAGGCGTCTGTTTTCCCTCAAGGTTTCGCCTGGGCCTCGGACCACCCTGATCCGGGCCCAGCGAGCCTCTTGACTTTTATGACTCTCTTTCGCTAAACTTTTCCTACACTGAGTATTTTCCAGTTTCGTTTTTCCGTCTTTCTGTCCTGTCTCTTTTTCTCTACCTTTGCTATTAGGGTAAGAAATTGTATATATTCAGGGGACGTGAGAAGAAAGACGCCCAGTCTATTTTAGACTTCAGTCTGGCTAAGACGTCGCGCGTTTGCGAAGCCAGTTATAGTGTCAATTTTACCTACGTGTGGCTACACCCCCGACACCCGCGGAAATAAACTCTTTAATAATTGTTGGGGTAGATTGAGGTTTGTCACTTGAACCTCCAGCCCCCTTTAATATCAAGATAAAAAACATAAATCGAAAATTATTTAAGAATGATTGTTATACAACTGTCCAAAGGTCATAAATACACCACTTCAGTCACCGAATCCAAATCTTATAGGAATGGTATGGAACAGACTAGAAAAAATACGAAAAAATTCAATAATTAATACAGGAGAAATTTGCAAAGTAGATTAGAAGCGGAATGGCTTAATATCGAAGAAGATTATTTAAGAAATATTGTAGATTGTAAAAAATATCAGTATTAAAGCGACTTTCCGAAGTGATAAAAGAAAAAGGATATTCTACAAAATATTAACATTGTTAAAATTATTAATTTTTGTAACGCGTGACAATAATTTTGTGATATCAACTGATGCACGGAATCGTTTCGTTTCATTTTTTTATAATCACAAGTAATGATAGTATAGTTATAATATATTATAATGAGTTTATGGTCTAAACATTATATTTTTCAAATAAAGAGCATAAAAATATGTTTTATTATTTTATGTTTCATATACCTATCACTTTCTGCGTGTACCAATAATTTTGTGACTCACTGTATATAAAACATTGTAACTTCTTGATCATCTCTATACATATACAAACGGGTGTTCAGCCACCTTTGGGAAAAAATTTGAATGGGAAATTCTAGAGGTCAAAACAAGACGAAAATCAAGAATACCAATTTGTTAATTGAGGCATCGTTAAATAGTTATTAACGTTTAAAGTTCCATACCGATCGGAAAATTTTTCGGCGAAAAAAAAAATTTCAAATCGTTCTACAAAAATTATTTTTGGTTGCAGGGGTCAATTATAATCATTTTTGGTGAATAGACATAACCCCGAAATCCTACGCACTTTCGAAAAAAAATTCGTGTAGGTGGACAAATTTTATTAATAATTTTTAATAATAATTTTGTTGATAACTTTTTAACGAAGCTTCAATCAACAAATTGGTATTCTTGATTTTCGTCTTATTACGGCTTCCAGAATCTCTCATTAAAATTGTTCCCAGGGGTAGCCGAACACCCTGTATAACACATAATGCAAAATATTTTCAAGAGAGATTCAAATTGCTTGAAATAAAAAACTAAAAAAAAGAAGATTTTAGGAATTCCCAAATCTAGAGAAATTGAGATAGAACTAGTTACAGTTGGTTAGAACTTCAGATTTTCGTACGATTCGACTCGATGCATTTCACAAGATATGATAATGTCGGCGAGCGTCGGAGAGTCTTGCGCGTCGATAGTTGGCGCCCTGCGAGTGGGTTGTAACGTCCACACACGTCATAACCACATGGTGCTGATTCGAAAGAAAAATGGTAAGAAGCCAGAGGCCCAAGTGGGGCCTAGTGAATTGAAAGTCTCGTAAATAAGGAGGACCGTTCGAGCTGTGGAGCGGCTCGCATTTCAATCTCTCAGATATCCAAGAGCTCTTGACCCTCCAGTCTCAGTGTTTCTTCTTCACGAGTGTAGCGTCTTTTTGCACCACTTCAACCAGTTCTTTCCGTTTCTTTTATCTTTCTCATATCGTTGCAGTTGCCCTGCCTTTGGGGAACTCGTTCCCCATCAGCCTGCTTCCTGTCTATCCCCTTACAAATTGTAAACTCACATTTATTTTTGCCTCCTGGATACTCTTAGATCTTACGCGTCCGTGACAATTCTATCTTCCGTTTCTCGTCTTTTCTATTTCGCCCTTTGTTTGCCAAGACTCGGGAAGAAAAAGGACGGCACCAAGGGACGTCGCAGACTGTGTATGTGCTGTGGGTGTATCCAGGAATTCCTTCGCTCGATCGTTCCGTGAAATCCCCTCATTCCTCCTCTCGATTTGATTTGTGCCCGGCCTGGTGGAACCAGCTTTACTGTTCGAGGCAGTAGAATGCACAACCTCCCTTCTACCCGATTCCTCTCGTTCCTTCGACCCGCCACATGTAACTCCTTTCTCGATACCGTAATTTTTGAGAAAACGCTCGAAACGCGCAACACATCCCGACAAAACAATCTTGTGTTAACGATATATGTATGCCTGTACCAGAGGCATTCTTTCCTTTTCTCGATGGATTTTTCATTTTGAAGTTTAAAAGGACAAATATCCGTGTAACTTTATTTGCGTCTTTGTTTCAAGCAGGACAACTGAACTTAAGAATCTTAGTAGTTCTGGAACCTTCCAACTACAAAATACATTTTTTCTTTTTTGTTAATCGCTGCATCAGCATGCGATTAAATAGGAATATTTATGTCTGCTTAAATGCAAATAACAATGTAAAGTTCAACTATCTGTTAATTTTAAAACATCAATTCATAAATTTAAGGAAACAAATTTTTTTTCGATGTTTTGAAACATTCAATATGTAAATTATCAGTTTTATTTACTGTTTTTAAATATTATATAAATATACAGGGTGTTCGGCCACCCTTGAGAAAAATTTTAATGGGAGATTCTAGAGACCAAAATAGGACAAAAATCAAGAATACCAATTTGTTGATGGAGGCTTCGTTAAAAAGTTATTAACGTTTAAATTTCCGCCCGTACTGAATTTTTTTCTCGAAAATGGTTAAGATTTCGAGGGTATGTCTATTGATCAAAAATTATTGTAATTGACTCCCGCAACCGAAAATAATTTTTCCAGAACAATTTGAAATTTTTTTTTCGTCGAAAAATTTCAGCACCTACCTCTTGTCAATTTTTCTTAAAAATACGTTTTTGATTTTTAATAAATTTGTTTAACGTCCTACGGAAATTTTGTTTAGTACTTTTTTGTAGGTACCCATGAATTCTACTTCCATACCAAATTTCATTGAGATACGTTTACTATTGTAGGAGTTATGGCTGTTTGAAAATTGGACCATTTTTATGAAGTTTTTCTCATTTTGCGGAGTCAAGGAATAACTTTTCGAATATTTTTGAAATTTCCTCATATTCTTCACCAAAATACGCGTTGTTTGCATTTTGAAACATTAAATTCATTCAATCCGTTCAGGAGTTATGATGTTTCAAAGATTCACATTTTCGGGGAACCATTTCAGGCCTGCGATTATATTTTCGGTAAAGAATTTTTTTCTCGAATATGGATAGAATTTCGGGGATATGTCTATTGACCAAAAATTATTATAATTGACCCCTGCAATCAAAAATAATTTTTTCAGAATGATTTGAAATTTTTCAATTTAATTTTTTAATAACATTTTAATTAAGCCTCAGACAAGAAATTGATATTCTTGATTTTCATCTTATTTTGGCCTCTAGAGTCTCCCATTAAAATTTTTCCCAGGGGTAGCCGAACATCCTGTATAAGTATATGATGTTTATATTGCACAGCAATCAAATAGGATACAGACAAGGAAAGGAAATGTTAGAGATATACAATCTATGTTGGCTGCAGTGGTACGTTGGCAGCAATGGTATGTTGGCAAGAATGGCTGCACGTCGGTTAGCCGTATGAAAGAATGTGGCTCTCATATGGCGTATGTATGTACATTGTACATACCTCGTGATCGCAAGATAGACGTTTTTCTTTTGTTTGTATGAAATAATATTTGATTATTATTAACATTCCTAACCATTTACAATAAGAAAAGAAAAAGTACGAAATATATGAACGTGATATAATACTTACACCACGGTAAATGGGTGAAGGTTTGTCATAGCTGCTTTACAAACCTAGTCCTAAAGTTATAAACTTAAAATTAAAACGGACGCCATAATGTTGCTACGTGCAAGAGAGAAGAAAAAAGCAATACAAAAACGAGTATCACGTTTAAAAGAAATAAAAGAATGTATGTAACTTATTTAGGAAGCGATACAGTAAAAACAAAGAAGATGTAAATGAAACTTGAAATTTGGAAGTGCAATGAGGGGGTACCGAAAGATTTAAATAAAGTCTAATGAAAACGAATTAAATCAGTATTTAAGAATCTTGGAATAGAATTGTAAACAAGGCAACAAGGATCGAAGCCTTTGTTATAAATTGAGTAGAAAGACCTGTGCGTTTTGAGAAATTTTCAAACTATATTATTTTAAAATCAATTTTCAGAGTTATTTTAAAAATAATCTACTTCAAAATAACATCATTATTTTATGAAATATTTAGCGTGGAAAATGAATTAATATATTTCCAACTGAATGATTGCTTTGCCACTTCACGAAATAAATTATTTGTTATTTGGGTTTGACGGAAATAATTTGTCTCATGATAGAGTTCTGCTAAAAGCTAAAATAAATTTTTCCTGCGATAGATAATATTGTAGCCTGTCAATGTTGCTGGTGTTATTATTTTCTTTACTTATATGTGTATTATTATAGTTAGATATTAACATATTAATGTAATGAATAATAGTGATCATAATACTATTGCATATTTACTATAATATAATTATTCATATTGCTTCTTTTGAACGTTATCTGGGAACAACAATTTTCAGTATTTAAATTTACTAGTAATTGATTAAATGAAGAATCTACGATTAATCGAAATATGGTACATACATATACTTAATTTTCTAATAATTCAATAAACATCAATATTTTGTGTATAAATTGTGTATTTTTTCCATTTTATACATAGAAATTAGCAACGTATAACGTGTTTCCATATTTGGACATTTTGGATTCGTAACGTCCAGAGTGACATTTTTATTACTTTTTGGAAATCATAAAAAGTATATTTTTTTGTTACTGTTGGAAATATAATCTCTCTACAGTTGGGAAGAGGTGATTTTGGTGGTGATCTTTTTAGTAAAGTAGTAAAGTACCATGTGTTTTTCATCATTTACATAAATAATAGTTGCAAATGACTGTTTATATCTTTTGGAAGCATTTTAAATACAGTGAACCGTTCATATTCATATATAGTTTTAGCAAAAACGCAACATGACTAGTCAGCAGTTATGTTTCTTCTTATCAATAGCATTGTAGTTTCTACCGAATCCGATACACACGGTGTTCGGCCACCCCTGGAAAAAATTTTAATGGGAGATTCTAGAGGCCAAAATAAGACGAGAATCAATAATATCAATTTCTTGACTGAGTCTTCGTTAAAAAATTATTAAATAATTAAATTAAAAAATTCCAAATCAGTCTCAAAAATTATTTACGGTTGCGGGGGTCAATTACAATCATTTTTGGTGAACAGACATACCCCCGAAATCCTACGCACTTTCGAGAACAAAATTCTTTACCGAAAATATACTGTGTGACCAGAAATGTTTCTCCGAAATTTCATACGTATGTTAATAACTTTTTAACGAAGCCTCAATCAACAGTTTGGTATTGTTTCGTCTTATTTTGGCCTCTAGAATCTCTCATGAAAATTTCTCCCAGGGGTGGCTGAACACCCTGTATAGCCGCAACACGACGTAGACACGAGTACGTTTTAAGCACGCTTAATTAAACTCACGGCACTATTAAGTATTCGCGCGAACAAATTGGTCTTTGCTTCTCGTCCTCGAAATTATCGTACAATGGCTGCAACGCCTAACAATCGCCGCGAGTTTCAGCAACATTGTTGTCGACAAGTTGCAAGTGTCTCCGAAGGGAGAATCCCCCCGGAGCTTTTGTAAAGATCTCTTCTTCCAATTAAGAAGTTATCGACTACAAGACGTTGTCTATTGGTCCTTCTCGGATCGATCGAAGTTTCAACTAGAATCCTCTTATTTTTTGTTGCCCCGTCACCAGCACCTCCTAGCTTCGTCCCGATCCTTTAGCCGCCGTCCTTCCCCTTTATTCCTTTGCCAAACACCCAAAGTTCGCCGGGTATCGGTTATGAATTATTCATGATAAGCGAACCGACGAGAGGCCTGAACGAAAAACTGGGTTATATTCTGGCCACCGGACGCTGTACATAACCGAGAGGAGAAGCGTGTGCGCGAACGAAACGCTTTCCAGTGTGATTTACGTTAATTTCGGCACCGATTTACACGCTCGACCACAGCCAGGAAGCTGGTAAGTGCGCAGTCGCATCCTTCCGGGCATTGTCATGTGTGTGCTTTTTATCGCCAGCCAACCAACAAAGGACAATGTTAAGTCCTAGAGGGGTTTACTGACCCAAGAGCGTACAGCATATGCTATACACCGTTGGAAAGGTCTCGCCAAGGCGAATCGACTGATACCATTTTTAACTTCGATATCAGATGGGATAATGTCGAAAAATGGCCTCAAAGTTCGAGATTTTGCGGTTTTGAACAAAAGAAACCGGTAGTAAAAGCCCATCCGACCCGAGGGACCTCGGGTAGGCACCTGAGGAAAAACCGAGGGGTGTAAGCGATACTCTAGCAGATTTGGACGGCAAATGTGCCCCACCACCTTCATTTCAGTGCCGTGTTGGGCCTGCGTTTGTCGCATGGGCCCCATTCCAAATGCCCAGGGCGAAATCGCCAATGGATCAGTTGTTTTTCATGAACATAATATATTCATGATAGACAATTCGCAGGTATGAGTTGGGAATGTGCAGGTTAGTATTCAGTATTCACATCATTATGTTTCGTTCAATCAATAAAATGTCACTCCATTCACTATTGTAAGTGACGCATTAGTCTGAATATTAACCTGGACGTTCCCAACTTATACCTGCGAATTGTCTACCATGAATATATTATGTTCATGAAAAACAACTGATCCATTGGCGATTTCGCCCTGGGCATTTGGAGCGGGGCCCATGCGGCAAACGCAGGCCCAACACGGCACTGAAATGAAGGTGGTGGGGCACATTTGCCGTCCCAATCTGCTAGAGTATCGCTTACACCCCTCGGTTTTTCCTCAGGTGCCTACCCGAGATCCCTCGGGTCGGATGGGCCTTTACTACCGGTTTCTTTTGTTCAAAACCGCAAAATCTCGAACTTTGAGGCCATTTTTCGACATTATCCCATCTGATATCGAAGTTAAAAATGGTATCAGTCGATTCGCCTTGGCGAGACCTTTCCAACGGTGTATAGCATATGCTGTACGCTCTTGGGTCAGTAAACCCCTCTATGACTTAACATTGTCCTTTCTCAACCCCGGTGCCTCTTTGTTGAAAATACAAAATTCCAACATTTCAGTAAAATCACTTCATAAAATTTATAGTAGTGGGGAAAAATATATGATACTTCACATATTTTTACATTTTAGATATTTAAAAAAAGAAAATGTTCATTTTATACTGAGTGTTCGGCCATCCCTGGGAAAAATTTTAATGGGAGATTCTAGAGGCCAAAATAAGATGAAAATCAAGAATACCAATTTGTTGATTGAGCTTCGTTAAAAAGTTATTAACGTTTAAAGTTCCGCCTGTAGAACGGCAATCTACGAACAACTGCGTGCGCGATGATTCCCACTCAGAAAACTGTAAGACTATCGATACCTCGGTAAGTAGATTCTCATGCGTGATAATTTAAAAACTGTTCAAACCAAAAATGAAATTTGGTATACATATATTCTCAATAATATTCTTTATGAATTGACGCGTCAAATTTTTTTAAAATTAGATCTCGAGTTATTGATAAATAAACGTCAATGAAAGATTAATTTTGTTTAAACTGTTATAATTATTAAGAATAACAACTGGATTGTTGTATCATGAACGTTTATTAGTGTAACATATCTGATACCGTCTGATATTGATGCTAGACTGGTACACCCATAATTTCACGCAGTATATATACTAGTACGCACTTACAGGGGGGGGGGGGGCAGCACATGCCGGCTTATATTTAAATGTATACACTCAACAATAATATTTACATACATCAACCAATAAAGAATGTTATTGAGAATATGTGTACCAAATTGCTTTAAATTCGCTTTGAACGGTTTTTGCGTTATCACGTACACCAGCGTTTTTCATGCTGAGTGAGAACCACTATCGCGCGCACGCGGCTGTTCACAGATTGCCGTTCTACAGGCGGAACTTTAAACGTTAATAACTTTTTAACGAAGCCTCAATCAACAAATTAGTATTCTTGATTTTCGTCCTATTTTGGTCTCTAGAATCTCCCATTAAAATTTTTCTCAGGAGTGGCCGAACACCCCATATAGAATGAGTATACAAAATATTGATTTCGAAGGAAACATAGCTGATGAGCTAACTTTACTTAGACAAAATTATAAATCTAGTTTATTTTCGATTCTTGCGATTTCTGTTGGTATTCGACTGCCATTTGTTTACAATATTATTGCATTTATTTAAAAAGAGATCAAATAATGTGTCGTGAAAGAATGTTAGATAAAAGCAAAGTTGATCGAGTATATATCCTTGCAGTCAGAAAAATATAGAACTGACAAGATTGCGTAATTATTAAATAAATGTTGTTATACTGTATCTAATATTCTGAAATATCCAAAAGACGCGAAGAAACTAAAAAAAGTGGAAAATCTCGTGGCACATTTGAGTGTAAAAAAAAAGCAAAAGTGCAAGTAAATTTAAGAAACGTGCGTCGTATTTTATAAAAATGCAAACACATAAACATAAGATATTTAAATAACGACTTCCTTTAACGGAACAGCGTAAAACAATATAGTTGAAGTTTGGTCGTGGGCGTGTTTAATATATGAAAAAATAGAAAAAGTTATTTTTAATGAGAAACAAAAATTTAATTTGAATAACTCTCATGAATGGAGCTTATATTTTCATGATTTAAGACTAATTATTTTTTATTCGGATACATTGTTTCCAAGTAAAGTTTCCAAATATTCACAACCTTTATATACATTTATTACAAACTTGAAAAATGTATAAATTTTGACAACTTTTACAAGTTTTTCGTACATTTATTATAAAATTATGAAATATACGAATTTCCAAAATTTTACAACTATTCCCATTAACGATTTTCTCTTATTCATATATCTGACTCACTATGTTTGATTATAATGAATGCATTAAGAGGTTGTACAAATTTGTAAATTCATACAACTTATAAGTCTATAACAAAGACACGAAAAATTTGTAAATTAATGTATCCAAAAATTTTACTTTCAGTTTAATGTTTAATATGTTACTATTTATATAAATGAAACCAAAACTTTGTCTATTATTGTACAATTTTTAGGTGATTTCAACTCAGATGCATAGATTGTATTTTTTACATTTTTAGAATGTTTATCTGTTTGTTTGTTCTTTCTGGATTGTTTCAGAATCAACTTAGACATATAGTTTATAAGGCATGTAAACCGAATTACACATTTTTAGAATCTTTGTCTATTCTTCTGTTTGTTTACGTACATTTTTTTCACTAGGAATAATTATTAGAAAATGAATGGAAGTTTGTGCAAACAGAAATCACATTCAGTGTTCGTAGTATTGGTCGTTTGAATTTGTAAAAAAATTAGAATTATTCGCAAAGAAGAGAAATCTGCCGAGTAAGACTTTTATGAGCATAAAGGATTATCAGATTGATTGCAAGTATATATACAGGGTGTTAAAAAAAACCATTCAATATTTATATGGTATATAGGATACATTATACTGAGTAAAAAAGCTTTAGTAAACATAGGTCGAAAGGCCAACCGTTTCTGAGATATAAACATTTTTGTTTGCTAGTATCATGATTGACTTACTTGCTTATTTTAACTTCTTGGTGAATATGTTCAGTACTTGGATGATATGCCTTTGGCAGAAAGATTATCGATGTGGAACATGCATGATGAAGCACCACCTCATTTTGTGCGTAATGTGAAAGACCATTTAAACATGGTGTTCGGTCAAAGGTGGATTGAACGTGGTGGCCCAGTTGCATAGCCTCCTCGATACCCCGATTTAAACCCTTTGGACTGCTCTTTATGGGGATATTTAAAAAGCTTAGTGTATTTCTCGCCGGCAAATGACTTAGCAGAATTACGTAACCGAATCCACCATGCTTCGACAGAAATGTGGAATTTTCGATAGAGTTCGCGACTCTGTAAAAGAAGATGCCAAGCGTGTGTAGAAATGGAAGGTGGACATATGGAAAATCTTCTGTAAACATCGAAAATTCAGCAGTAAGTCAATTATGATAATAACAATCAAAAATGTTTATATCTCAGAAACGGTAGACCTTTCAACTTATGTTTATTTAAGCTTTTTTACTCAGTTCAATGTATCCTATATACCTTATAAATATTGAATGGTTCTTTTTGAACACCCTGTATAAACATGTAATTTTATATACGCAAATTTTCATATCACAAAAACTGCCATATTTCAAGCGAATCCGATTGATTCTAGATATTTTATTTGCCATATTCGATTCACCATTTTGAATTTGGTATTTTCAATTCCGAATTCGTGATCAGTGACCCAGAATCCCAAAAATACTGATTTCCGTTTATAGATTACTATCTAACGTTTTAAATAAACAAATGTATTGACAAGAAATTACAGTTTTCCAATTTACGTTTATTTAATATATCGTCTCAAAAATGATTTTGTTTGTTAGTGGTATATGTTAATAGTTCAATGTTACACAATATACTAAATGAATACGTAAAAGGTTTGTTTTATTAGAAAGACAATTTAGGTATCGCTTATGTACAACACTATACAACAAAGGGTTAAGATATCATCAATGGAACATTGTCCAAAATTACATTATCGATGCTGCTACACTAAACGTTTAGGGACCGATACTGAAACTCTATAGTTCCCATCGATTTACGTGGTTCGCATTGGTAAATGCTATCTCATCGGGAAATAACATCACGAGTAGACAAGGAATTATCTTGATTTATTTGTTATTTGAATTTAAGTGGAAAAACGAATTTGATGTTGGAAATTGCTTTTTAGCAATTGTCGATGCAGCTGTATGTGGTATGAATGATGTAGCGTTTGAAAATGAGTTGTGACGAAGGAAAGATGGGAGAAGGAAATGGAAAGATGAAAAATGTCGATCCATTCTGGGTTTGCTAGTAGAATGATCAGTAAGACATTCTAACAGATTTCGCTTTAGACATCAAGATACTCGATAGTTGATTGAGGACTCTATATATAGGAAAGACTGGGACAAATCGATACTCTTTTGAGGTTTCAATTAATGATTAAATTATCTGACTCTTTATCTTTAAATGCCACGAGTAAAAATACTTGAATGATGAAGTCACAACGTGTCAATTTGCTCCAATATCGGGTATGTTGATTTAAATGTTGATTTATCTGTTAATAATTGCTTTTATTGTTTATAATATGTTATCCTTGTTATTTATAGAGATGTTTTAATACTGCATCTTCCTGCAAATATTAGGGTGTACTAAAGTTGTGTTAATTTATAGTTTTCAACCGTAATTCTAAAAGCAATTGCATTCTTCTGTAATGCCATGTTAGTTCTTTGGATGTAAAATATTATGCACATTCACGTTTAATGTCGTCGTTGTTGTTATATCAACTGTTTAAAAACTGTGCATTTGTTTGGAAGAGTCGATCCAGTGTCTAGATTTTATATATTTGGTAAATTATAGTTTCGATATTTATTTATAATAACGGCAGAAACGCATTTTCTTCACTTTAAAAATCAATGAAAATACGAATAATCGCAAGATGTATTTTCATAATTGAAAAGAGCTTTCCAACACTGTATTAAATACTTATACTTTATTTTGATAGACACCTTAGAAATGGCACGATGTGAACTGATTAAAATGTGCAATATTTTTTGGAACATCCTAATGCTTCGCTAGCATGTCAATAATATTTTTGGCATGTCCAGATATTAGTAAAAATTTACTATTTTCAAATGCCTATTTGTGCTACAAAAATGCCAGTTACTATCTGTTGCGTTATTTAACTAAGCGTATCAACAAATTAGGTGGACTATTCACAAACAGATTTGGAATGCTATGAACGCGGTCTCTACGTACATCGATTATCATTTTGTAAGCAGCATTTAAATTTCTTTTGGAATATTCTATGCTATTATAATTCTTTAACTGTGAAGAAAAAAAAACAGCGTTTTAGATAAGTGTTGTTAGAAATGATGAGAACTATTCAGAACTGCGAATGCACGCTAATGCCATCGCCCTTTGGGATTTCAACAGTCATGCCGTGCACGTGATGTGAATGGTCCTTTTATACCAGTGTTCTTTTTTCCTTTAATTTTATTTAATGACTTTATTCATAAGATGGAAACGAGGAAAGCAAAATGTACACCTAGGAAGTATATCAAGCAGGGTAAAAAGGCGCGATTCAACGAATGAGGCTGCTTACAACCTAACCCAAATTCAAGTCTTTCAGAGTGGGGGACGCGACCCTTCTGAGGAGGGGTATATGATTAAACGGTGCATCGTCGTCTTAAAAGATCGACGCAGATACGGATTTTAACACGAACATCGCTCGATCAAAGTGTCAAAACACATTCACATAGATAATCATCGTAAACTTAATTAATTTTTAATTCACAAATATTTGTTTATAACTAACCTTTGATTTTCTCGAATTATTACCGGTGGAAATAAGTGCGGAATTTGCAATTATTTTTTGTAACGATAGCCACGAACATTTTAGATGAAACTAGATTTCACAAATATCAACACGATGTACTGTAACAACTGAGAATTATAAGTCTAACGTGTTAAAAATGTAAATTTTCTTTCAATCACGATCTGACTGTATCAGAATGGTGTTCAGTGGCTTGGCTACGAACTGTGGCAACACCCTCTGCGCTCGCCAGCAGAGGGACGCTCAACCTGTATCTTTCTCACAAGTACTCGATCGACCACCTTATTTCTATACAGGGGGTTCGGCATTTGTTCGGGGAAAATTTAATGAGAAATTTTAGAGGCCAAAATATGACAAAAATCAAGAATACTAATTTGTTAGTTGAGGCTTCCTTAAGAAATTAGCCTCAGCGTGTCTATGAGAATTTCTCCACGTATAAAAAGAAAAGAATCCACTAGCAGACCCAGGAAGAAATACTCCTCTCTCCTTTCCTTTTCTTTTGTACTATTTTGCTTATTTCTTGCATACTGTGAGCCGCTACAGAACAAATGAACATCAGCACGCATAAAAATAACAACGTTGCTACGTTACAAACGCAAACTTCGTAAACAGAACTTACTTTCTAGAAATTACAAAGAAAACATGCTGTGGATACACAGCTCCGTTAACCTTTAATGCCAGAGAATTACAAGTTAAATATTATAACTAGATTGCGGATGTTTCTGCATTTATTGGAAATTTTAATTCTCAAAAAGCTACAGAATGCACTTAATACCCATAAATACAGTCAGTCGCGAAAGTCTTCGTACATCCCCTAAAATAGTAGTTTTAAAGAAAATAAGCAACAATTTCGTATAATATTATATTCATTTGTTATTATGTATGATACTATTTATTAAATTGCAAACGATCATTTTAGGGGGTGTACGAAGACTTTCATGACTGACTGTATAAGAAATACATAAAGTAAGATAGGAATTATTATATTTAGGGGTTGAGACAACCCTCTACAAAGCTCCCATTTTATTAATTCTATTAAGAAAAATATGAATTTACATAAAGATCCGCAGTCTATTTATAACAAATGAGTTTCAATTACCTACTTAAAAACAAAAATATTGAAGTTATGGATCCATCAGAGTAACAGAAACCAAACGAACGCGACACTACACAAAAGTTCCTCCATCAACCAGTCTCTGCAAGAAAAATTGATAAAAAAAATTACTAAATACAATTAAACATATAGTTAATTGGTCGATGTGAACTCAGAATCTAATTTCAATAGTTGCTTCCAAAAACAATTTCCAAAGACAAAACGGTGCGCCGATACATCGATCGTTTTTCAATGTCTACGCATCCGTTGATCGAGACCCTGTGATCGTCCCTATGTTCTCTCTATTCCCGGTAGCTCATAATTATCAGACGTCGCTTCCATTGACGTCGAGTGATGCTATTTTCACACGGTGAGAGGTAATAAATAACGCGCGTTATAGGGTCGGAAAACCGCGTTCACGGACGACCATCGGATAACGAAGAAAATCTTGTGGAAAAAATTCGAAATGTAATCGTGCCGATGATACGAGGATGGTCCCAGAAGTACCTGGCCTGAGGTATAGATAGCGTTTATTGTTTTAAAAAAACGACTATCGTCGGAAGTACCAAGGTTACAAAGCTCAAGTTTCAAGTTTAAAGACGCTACATTGTTTAGTATTTGATTGACAGCCATTAATAGTGAACGCTCTCAGTGAATTTGTAAACATGGAAAAAATTGGTCATCGTTATGTGATAGAATATTTTCATTTGGAAGGTCCCAGTCCAACCAATATCAAAATTGAGCTAGATTCTACTTTAGGGGAGTCTGCTCCTTCATTTACAACAATAAAATATTGGATGGCAAAATTTAAACGAACATCGCAGTGGTCGACTAAATGAAGTGAGCACATCGGAAATGGTGAAGAAAATCCACAAAACGGTATTGAACGATCGTTGACTGAAAGTGCGCGAGTTTGCAGACATGGTAGGCATTTCAAAAAGTGCTGTACAACGTATATTTTTTGCGTATATTTTTTGCGAGTTTTTGCGTCGATTCATAACCATGGATGAAACCTGGGTCCATCACTTCACATTTGAGTCGAAGGAACAGTCGAAACAATGGACTGTAAAGGGAGAACCAGCTCCAAAGAAGGCGAAGTTCCATCTGCTGGTAAGGTCATGGCGCCAGTTTTTTGGGATGCGCGTGGAATAATTTTCATTGACTATCCTCAAAAAGGAAAACAATCAACGGCGAGTATTATGTGAATTTATTACAGCGTTTGAGTGACAAAATCAAGGAAACATGGCCGCATTTGGCAAAAAAGAAAGTGTTGTTTTATCAAGGCAATGCACTAGTTCACACATCCGTTATCGCGATGGCCAAAATCCAGGAGTAAAAGTTGGAATTGCTCCCTCACGCACCCTATTCGCTAGATTTAGCCCCCTCGGATTATTTTCTCCTTCCAAATTTGAAAAAATGGCTCGGTGGTAAAAGATGTTTCAATAATTAGGAGGTGGAGTCTGCGGTTAATGGCTATTTTGAGGAGCTCGATGGTTCTCACTATAAACAGGGTATCGAAGCTATG
Organism: Colletes gigas; assembly: GCF_013123115.1. Taxonomy (NCBI): domain Eukaryota; kingdom Metazoa; phylum Arthropoda; class Insecta; order Hymenoptera; family Colletidae; genus Colletes; species Colletes gigas. The sequence goes on from NW_025106719.1 coordinate 133,308, forward strand.
GAACACCGCTGGGAAAAGTGTACCCAGCTAAAAGGAGATTATGTTGAAAAATAAAGATATTTGTTCCCAAACTTTTTGTGTTTTTTTTGTTAGGTCGGGTACTTCTGGGACCACCCTTGTAGTAGTCATCCATCCGATCGTAACACGACGAGTTACACACATAACGGGGGGAGCGCGCGACCGATAGATCCATTTCTCACTGTCCGAATGAGTTGCTGGCCCTCTGTCTGGCATCGCTCTAACACTCGCGTTGATCCTTTCATCCTTCGAAGCTTTCGTCGACATCGACGCGCGAGAATCTCGCAAACCGTTCGCGTGAGAATCGATCATGTACAGAGGATTAACTCTTTATATTAGGCTGAAACTTTTAACACGGTTGCTTCAGTGAGGTCTGTCTTGCTTTAAATATAATTTAGGTGAATACAAGCGATGTTAGTTGCTGTTTCATTACATTTAAATTTGATGACTGATGCACGTCTGTTAAAAATACCGAGTGTCCGTTTATTAATTTAGTCAATATACCAATTATTGATTCGATAAATCCATAAATGACTATTAATAGTCAAACTATAAATATTAATTAATAAATGAATATATACTCTATAATGGGTAATTATTATTGATATAAATATTTATTAATAATCAAATAATTATTATTTATGCAAGTGAAAATATGGACATTGTGTAATACTTGAGAACATGAAACGAAAATGTGGAATAAAAGTTTTGATACAAGTATTTGCTTTCGACATCTAGTCAAGAGCAAAATTGATCAAACATCTGTTTATTTTGCGTAAAAATACTGTAAATTAATTAATTTTCCTAATTAACTTCTTGTTTTTTATTTTTCATCATAGTTTATATTGTCATCGACAAATTTTACAAGTAGTGTTATAGAATTATATGGTTTATCCCAGCTAGAAGTTACTACAAACTATAAGCAAAAAAAATTGGATAAAATTGAGTGGATATTGTTTATTGTTTACATTTCATCAATGAGTGTTTATGATTGCAAGTTAGTGTACTTATAACAATGTATTTTTAAAAATTCTTTGTTTAATCTAAAAAATGGAAAATCGGAATGTAATTTCAGTGCAAATCCGAAAATTAATTATTTGCATGAAAAAGGCTTTGGTTACAGAAATATTGCTGAAATAATACAATATTTCGAAAAGTACTATGACGACTGGATGTATGGAGGAAGAAGTGAGCGAGATAGTAGGAGCCAACTCAAAAGTTCTCACAGACTCCATTCATTTAGAATACACGAGTGTTAACATATACACAATCACAGAGGCACTTGGAAGGCATACGAAAGCTCGGGCATCAGGTGGTATGAAGTTAGAAATTACACAATATTTGCCGATTAGGGGTTGATAAACCCTACTAGAATGCTTTAGGGTTACAACCAAGGAACACTTTGGTGAAGACGTGTTAAAATATTTTAACGAATTGATTTGCTGGAATACTAGAATTCTGTTGTTCTGAACGTTTGAATTTTAAGATTGAAATTTAATTTTCTTCCTTTTGTATCAAGACCAAATAGTTAGTTTATTTTATTTATGTCACTACGTTTGTCATTGATCTGAACACCAATTACTCTACATATATAGAGATTTATTACTCTATCAAATACCTAATTAGAGCAAGCAAAAAATATTTTTTAGTTTAACAAGATTTCTAATCTTTTTGAACTTGCAGTAAGAACAGAAAAGTTTGGGGCAATTTGTAATCATAAATTATTATAGTAATTATTTTTAAAGCTATGTAATATATAAAATTTCATTAGATTTGTTGTAAAACATACGCGATACAGTCTAATGAGAAACAAACCTGGTGTAGTTCGTAATCATGAATAATTATAATTATAATTAAATCTGTTTAAAAAAATAATCAGATCTATTTAAAAAATTTATACTAGATACATATGTCTATCATCTTGTTGGTAGTACATTCCCAAAGTCAAAGAATATAGGTGTTTGTGTTGCACAAACTTCATTTCTCATTTATAGCACACAGTAACAAAAACTATTAACACATTTGTGAACACTAATACCTAATTAAACGTATGTAATATAAAAAATATCAAACTACGTTTTGAGAACATTATATTTTAATTTTTGACAAGTTTTACTTGTTTATGTTCATATATCAGTTATGTTATGTATTACTAAAAACTACATCATTATTATGTAGGGGGAAAAAATTAATTCTAAGTTAAATTGAATGTCGTCAGTCTCAAATAATTTTTCCGCATAAAGAAAACTCGCCGAATTCCGATTCCTGATTTTGATGAAATTTGCAGAATATACAAGGTGTTCGGTCATCCCTGGAAAAAATTTTAATGGCAGATTCTAGAGGCCAAAATAAGACGAAAATCAAGAATATCAATTTGTTGATTTAGGTTTCACTAAAAAGTTATTAAAAAATTAAATTAAAAAATATCAGATCATTCTGTAAAAAAGTATTTTTGATTGCGGGGGTTAATTACAATCATTTTTGGTGAATACACATATCCCCGAAATCCTACCCGCTTTCGAGAACAAAATTCGGTTAGGTGCTGGAATTTTTCAGCGAAAAAAAATGTTTCAAATCATTCTGAAAAAATTATTTGCGGTTGCAGGGATCAATTACAATCATTTTTGGTCAATACACATACCCCCGAAATCCGACGCACATTCGAGAAAAAAATTCCTCACCGAAAATATAATGCGGGGCCAGATGCTTCCCCAAAATTTCATGCGAAACTTTAAAATGTCATAACTTCTGAAAGAATTGGAGGATTTTAATGTTTCAAAAGGTAAACAACGCGTATTTTAGTGAAGAATATGTAGTAATTCCAAGAATATTCGAAAAGTTGTTCCGTAACACCATAAAGTGATAAAACCCCCATAAAAATGATTCAATTTTCAAACGGCCATAACTCCTACAATAGTGAACGCATCTCAATGAAATTTAGTATGGAAGTAGAGTTCATAGGTACCTACAAAAAAGTGCTAAACAAAATTTTCGTAGGACGTCAAACAAATTTATTAAATTGAAAAGTTTCAAATCATTCTGAATAAATTATTTATGGTTGCGGGGGTCAATTACACTCATGTTTGGTGAGTACACGTACTCCCGAAATCCTATCCACTTTCGAGAAAAAAATTCTTAACCGAAAATATACTGTGTGGCTGGAAATATTTCTATAACTTTTTAACGAAGCCTCAATCAACAAATTAGTATCCTTGGTTTTCGTCTTATTTTGGCCTCTAGAATCTCCCATTAAAATTTTTCCCAGGAGTGGCCGAACACCCTGTATAGTGGGTATGTTCCTCTTCATAAACCATTTTAGAGTTAACACTAGATTTACGGAAGCCGTCAATTTGACGGATGTCTGATTCCATATTTAAAATTGCAGAACGCGTAAATATTATTTGTTAACATCTTATGTTAAATTTGGTTGATGCAATGGCAAGAATACATATTCTAATTAAAAGAAAAATCGTATTTTAAGGTAATTGTCAACATGAAAGGTATCAATAAATATACGTGCGATCAATACCCGTAAATCTAGTGTTAAAGCGATAAGATATATTAATGGCAGAATAGTTTATGAGTGAACAAATTATATGTAATGGAATCCGTGTTAACTAGGAAGAATCAAAAAAATCTGACAATCTCCTATCATCGTTTCAGGAGCCAAGCGAACATTTTGGTTACTAACGAAATGACTTCACTCGATACAATTAGGCGGCACGGATTATAAATTCGTTTCGTAACAAATCATCTAGTTATTTGCATTTGAAACTTTTGTCCTGTTATAGATATACAAAATAACAGTATTAAAGTAAAAAGGAATGAAAAAAAAATGTATACAACAGTAATAGTAGTAATGTAGTAGTATAGGATGGTATGTTTTCATGGGGAGCTACCATAATAGCGATTGTTCAGACAACATATGTACTTTCTAAACAACGGGCTAAAACTATTTGTCCTTAGTATGTGGACGATTCGTAAAGGGGATGAAACCCACTTCATATTGAAGATTTATACAAAAACCAGGGCAGTTAACGGCTTTTCTTTGTTAAATGCAGACCTTGTAAAGTCTAACCAAAATGCCTGACCTAGTACGTCTTGCACTTCTTTTCAAAACCGATACGAAGCTACACATCAATGACGTCATTAGACGTTCAATTGTATCACACGAATTGGCAGACGGAGTTTAGAAACCTTTTTAACGGAATCATATCTCATCGATGACCTAGAAATATCTTTGAAAGTGACATTCATCAGAAAACATTCGTCCTCGATACCTTTGTCCCTTCGAGCTCTGCAATGTTTTCCTCTGTTATTTTTACCAATCATAGAAAGTAGCACGGATATTTAATATTAAATGAAATTAAATGAGATACTCTCTATACAGAATTATAGTACATACTTTGTTCAAAACAAATATACCATATGGTCTAAGTAAAGTATTACAAACTGTTTTTTTTTAAACTAGTCAAAATATCAATTTTATTTTTTTTTTTTTTAAAGTTTCTATTAAATGATCCAGGTAGCTCACCTTTCTTTGCCCAACAAATTCTTTGTGGCGATTGTTAGGAGGAAAAAGAACATCTTGGATTTTTTAAAATGGTGTTATGCTTTTATTATTTGGCTACCTTTTATCAAACTGAATAATATTTACTTGATCCATTTTCTCCTATTGTACACAGTTCCAGAGTTAAGATCTTATCAAGCATACGGCTAGAAGTGCATATTTGAAAATAGAATTGCCCTTAAACGTATTTGCAGAATCGATTTTAATTGTTCGCCTTAATTCTGTAACTGTGGGGAATAAAAAATGGATTAAGTAAATATTATTCAGTTCAATAAGAATTACCCATCTAAAGTTTAATACTACCTTCTATGTAAAAAAATCTAAGGATCATTTGCTTCCTAACAACCACCTACAAAATATTTGTGTGTGAAAAATTAGAATCATTGGAGGAAAAATGAAATCGATATTTTCATTGGTTTCTGAGAAACCAGTTTGTAACAGTTTTTTCCATTCAAGAGTTTGAAGTCTTCCATTTATTCCATTTCATTCATAGCATTTAAATTCATTACGGCTACGATGTCAATGAAGATGTCGTAAGATTTCAAAGAACCTTTGGTTTCGAATAATATTTCCAACGATTTAAAACTTCCGAGCACAGTAATTCAACGCGCTTTTAGCCATCGGTACTCTTTGACCGGCAATTCTTCTTGTTTTTAATGTTTCTGTACGAGTTTGGCGTCGTTCTCTGTTAAACGGTGCATTTAACGATACTCTACCCCATTTCCGTTGATTTTTTCCGATGTCTGAGACGTAAAAGGTTGTTTGGAATGCTGCCAAGTCGGACTGCCCGTTTTAAAATTCAATTAAAACGGTTATCGTTACTCTGAAAACGCATCACTCGCGTTCTTTTGGCGTTGGTCGTTTAACAAAGGCAGCAATGAATTCTTCTCATTGTCGGCTACCCAGGATTAGATCCCCGGGTAATTAATTACCGAATGTGAACCGGATCTACGAAAGGTATGTGACATACCGGTTCATTTTCGTACAACGATTGTCGTTGAAAGGGTAATTAATGAATGTGTAAATTCTGGCCATTCTGTTGGCCTTTTTATTGATCGCCAAAGAAATTTATTCTGCATCTAAATAACACAGCGCGGTTCTTAATTACATTTCTCTAAATTAAGGGGTAAATATAGATTGCAAGAGAATGTTAATTAAGTGTAGAATGCGTAACTTATAATTTCCAAACTTTGACAAGTTAGAAAAAGAATGGTTGCAGTACGAGCAACTCCACAATCTGCCCTTCTCTGGCAATTACTAACGTTACAGTCACTGTTCCATTGTTATTATAGCAAGATTGCATGCATTTTTTAATTGATAGTTATCTACACAGTTTGAATTACGTTGGACGAACAAAACAGAATTTAAACGTACGTTTAAAGTAAGTACTGTACGAATGTGACAAATTCTGATTAATATTTTCAATTACAATAACTAATAAATAATTTGGTTTCAAAAGATCCAAATGCTATACTCAACGTCTAGAAAATATTAAACATGAACAAGAATTATTGAAAGACATTAATATTAGGAATCTTACACACTAAGATATCTATCACACCAACAAATTTTTAAATTTCTACATCTATAATTGGATCATTTACAAATTAAATTAATAAAAATTAAGAATGCATCACAAGTATCGATAGAGACGTTTTTTCAGACACATAATAGATCTGCTATCTAGAGGCAAAAATAAGGCGAAAATAAAAAATATCAATTTCTTGACTTCATTATAAAGTTATTAAAAAATTAAATTAAAAAATTTCCAACCATTCTAAAAAAATTATTTTTGGTTAAGGAGGTCAATTACAATCATTTTTTGTGAATACACATACCCCCGAAATCCTATCCACTTTCAAGAAACAAATTGGAGTAGGTACTGAAATTTTTAGACGAAAAAAGAATTTTTCAAATCGTTCTAAAAAAATTAGTTTTGGCTACAGGGATCGATTACAATTATTTTTGTTCATTACACATACCCCCGAAATCTTAACCATTTTCGAGAAAAAAATTCCTTACCGAAAATATAATTTTGGGCCAGAAATGTCACTCGAAAATGTCTTGCATATCTTTAAAATGTCGTAACTTCTGAACGGATTGAGAGATTTTAATGAATCAAACGGCAAACAACGCGTATGTTGGTGAAGAATATTTAGGAATTCTAACAATATAGAAAAAATTGTTTCCTGACCCCGTGAAGTTAGAAAAACTCCATAAAAATGGTCCAATTTTCAAGCTGCCATAACTCTTGCAATAGTGAATATATTTCAATGAAACTTTTTTTTGATATGATGATATTTTCGAGAAAAAAATCAGTAAAGGCGGAACATTAAACATTAATAACTTTTGTAACGAAGTCTCCATCAATGAATTGGTATTCTTGATTTTCATCTTATTTTGACCTCTGGAATCCCCCATTAAAATTTTTCCCAGGGGTGGCCGAACACCGTGTAGATTTGAAAGAACACTAATACAAATATTCTACTGACGATAATTCCGTTTATTATTCACTAGGAAATGTAATTACGTTTTCTCTGCCAAAACTTCTATCACAAGTATTTTATAGATTTATGTTTACAGAGCATTCAAAATATTTGATTAATTGGGACAATGATCTTCTGATGCCAAATTACAATAATTATAAAAGATTTCACATAATTTCTTAATCTCAGTGTCGTAAATCTGTCCACAGAAAAAAGAAATAAAGACTAACAACCGAGAAACAAATTTCTATAAATATTTAATAACAAAATTTTTTAAATTTCTAAACTATTAAATTATTAAACAATGTTGAAACTAATATTATCTAAGCGTTTCACAAATTGTGTAATATTAACGCTTACAATAGGAAGAATTTCCTTTTGTGTATGACTTAAAGCTCGTGTTTTTAAAGATTTTTCAAATGCTTTTAATACATTAATTATATAAATAAATCGAGGAAGACTAAAAAACTAGTACTTTCTGATTAGATCGACGAATATGCACCCGACGTATACAGTTTCATCGTCCGATGTTCTATTGTTCTTTATAGCCTAGAAAATAAAATCTGAACAATGTACGTATGCTCGTGCCACATTTTTTCCCGAATTGCGCTCCAGATTTAGCCAGTAAAATATTACCACGCATCCCTATCTATATCGTTTCTTCCAGGATTCACAATATAAACTCCGCCCCTCCCGCATCCCGGCCCGCGACAGCTTTAGCAAAAAAACATCGAGTTGACAGTTTGACGCGAAAATGTATTTCATCGGGGCTGGAACGGGCGCGACAGCACGAGCAACGATTTCGATTTTTCCGGAGGAAATTAAGAGAGCGAAGATAAATGGAAAACCGTTCGCAAAACGGTTTACGTCATAGTTGGGTAGTTAGGATGGAAAAAGGGAGGAGGTGGAGGGGGAGGGGGAATGCAGCATCCAGCAAAGCTTATCGACGCATCTGTGTGAGACTGTGTGCCGAGAATTTGACGTCACTGGCCACCCCTCTGTTCCCACCCTCTGGCACTGGTTCTGTCGGTGTGACGCCCTCTATGTGGGTTATGACGATAGCAGGGGATACGAGCTCGGTTAACCCCTTGCCTGTGTACGTATTTGGTTCATGCTTGCGAGAATAGCCGCGCGAGCGCAACGCGAGCCGAGGGCATCCGCTGGCCAACTTTACACGCGCGTAAACGCGGAACGCATCGACAAGCAGTAACCTACGCAGCTCGTGCGCGTGTTACTGTCCGCATCCTTTCAGGACTTTTTAAAATTGCGGGAGAAAAATTTTTATTCATCAGGTTACTTCATACAACGTGGTCTATGCAACTTGTGCACTTTTATAATTTCTAAAACACGCGTTGCTCAACAAAAATGTTGTATGTCGGAGAAACAACTTCATCAACCATTGCTCTTGGGCTACTTGTATCAGGTCCTCTCGGGCGACCAAGCCGTTGTCTTGTCACTCTTTTCATTTTGTTTGATACTTTTAACTAAATAGACGATCGACTAATAACTGGAACACACACTTTACTAACAAGCAAGAATACTTAAAAAAAACGAATGAGCCTTTTGTTCCCAAGTTTTTGTTCTCCTATTTTTTTTTCTTACATTTCTTTTTTTTTAAACGTTCCAGTATCTAGACAACCAACTACCTTTAAAGGCCACATCCAAACGTCAACGCCAACCAGACTCACGTTTGCGTTTTCGATGACATTCGAACCATTTGTCGATATAACGTTAAAAATCAGGAAGATACATCACTGGTTCGCTCGAGATCATTTACACCGAATCTCATCTGATTAGGCAAAAATAGTTCTTAGTAACGAAAGTAAGTTTCAATTCTTTCAATCAAATGGTGGGATTCGATGAGTTCGTCATGAAAAAGGAAAAAGATTTGATGTTCTTTTCCAATTTCTTACTGTAAAACATGGTGGAGGTAGTGTAGTGGTGTGGGACTGGTTTTCTGAACATGTACCAGATAGATGGAATTATAGGTAAGTATGAACATGTGGCGACACTTTCTGCACTCGCCAACGGAGGGATACGCCCAATGTTGATTTCTCTCACAAGTATTCGATCGACCACCTATTTCTAGATGCAGTGTAAGTGGAAAATTGTAGTACAATCGACCAATAGGTAATTTTACGTAAAAAATTTAGTATTAAATTTTTTCATTCGAGGTTTTGCTTTCGAAAAAATCGAATTTAAAAAGTACTGTGCGAAATAACCTCTTCGTTGCATATTATAACTGTGCACGACGTATTAAAGATATCTGAAGGGATTGTAATGTATTATTAGTTTTACTTCCACAAGCTCCCAAAGCGAGTAACGTGTCAACATACTTTCGATTAGAATACCTTGTCATTACTTGATAATTTGCAAGAAACGAAACTAACTGGACTGTTATGCTGTCCGATAACTTATGACTTCTGTCGGGCATCGAACTATCTGGATATTTTTGTACAGTATCCTATCATTATTAATATTTGTAAATGCCTGCACGGATAGAGACAACTGGTAATAGAATACACGATAAATAAATCGCATTGAGTAGTTGAACAAACTTTAAATTCAATTTTCTCGAAAATGAAGCCTCGAATGAAAGTATTATATACCACATTTTTTCTTAATTTTTTTACGTAGAATTACTCCTTAATCTGTTGTACTATGATTTGCCACCCACCCTGTACACAGGGTGTCCCTGGAACAGGCTATACCTCCTAAACGGTTGGGAATAGAAAAATATGTTATAAGTCAAAGTTAAATGGTGTCAGACGATGCGTAATATACAACTAATTTTATGTACTTCTGTGCATTGGTGCATCAGAAAAATGCAACTGCACCTTCTTTTTTTAAATGGAAACCTACATTTTTGACTACACCAGTCGATGTAGTTTTTTATGCTCTACATAAAAGTACTAACTTACTTATGTCCCAAACTTATTCGTTAGGAAGTTATCCAAGATAAAAGTTCTCCGAATCCATTACAATGTTTTTGTTGCTTTAGAATGTTTGTGCTGCTTTACAAAGTTTCGCGGCTGCTAATACTAGTCACTGTAAGATTAAGATTTCCTTCAGTAAGTATTTACTACCTGTGTGAGATTTTTTTTTTTTTTTTTTTATTGAGCGTTTTAGGTCACATGCACCTTTTAGGTTATTAGTGACCACAGTTGGGTTACTTAGTGGGGCTAATCATATTTAGAGCAATTGGTATACATTGATGTCTTTTAAGAAGTTTAAAACTTTTCTGCAGGAATCTGTTTCTCGTAAGATCGTTAGTGAGTTTTGTAACTTGTGTTGGATCCTCTTCATATTGTATTTAGGGCAGATTGTCAAGATGTGTTCAATACTATTTCGTACGTTACAGGTGTCGCAGGGATTTGGTTCGGTTTTTGTGATAAGGTATGAGTGTGTCCAGTTCGAGTGTCCTATTCTTAGTCGGGTTATTTTCACTTGGTCTTTTCTATTTAGTAGTAGCGCCGGATTGAAGTCATGTATATTATTTCGAACTTTATGTAGCTTAGTTGGTCTGCTATTTCTCCATTCTTCATTCCACACTTCCGTTTGCGCCTTGGTGCAATGCTTTTGGATGTCTTGATGAGTTGCCTGTTCACATTTCGTTATAGCTGTACTGGAGCTAGCCAGTTTTGCTGCTGTATCAGCCTTTTCATTACCTTCAATACCAATATGGGAGGGAATCCAGGAATATAACACTTCTCTTTTGTCTCGCTTAAGTGTTTCATTTAATTCAATAATGTTTTGGATTACAGTGTTGTTTGTTTCCAAATTTTGTAGGGCGAGTAGGACGCTTTTAGAATCAGTTAGAATGATGGATTTATTGTGTGTTGTTTCTTCTATGTACTTCAAGGCTTGTAGAACAGCTAACGCTTCACTAGTGAATATTGTGAATGTTTCCGGGAGCCTGAATAGGATCTCATGTTCGGGAGTGCATACCGCACATCCAGTCCCCTGTCCTGATTTTGAAGCATCAGTGAAAATTTGCGTATGGTACGGGTATTCATTCGATAATTCAGTATATAGACTTTTGAGAACGTTTGGGTTAATTTGTTTGCCTGCTTTCAGAATTTTATCGAGTATGCAAGGAGGATCTATCGTCCATGGTGGAATTTGATACTGTATTCTTGATATGATTTTTGGTGTATCCATATTTAGTTCTTGCCAGTATGTTTTGACTCTACTATTTAACGGTTCCGGAAGTTTGGGTTTTTCCTTAAATTCATTGAAATGGGCGATGTTAGTTAATTTCTCGTAGATAGGATTTGAAGGCGTTGATAATCTGGTTGCTGCATACGATAAGCTCAGTTGTTTTCTTCGAGTTTCCAGTGGTATTAGACCAGCTTCACATAGAATTGCATTTACCGGACTCGTTCGGAAAGCTCCAGTGACTATTCTAGCTCCGGCATTATGTATAGGTGCTAATAATTTTAGAACGCGTGGTTTTGCAGAATCGTAGACGATTGATCCATAATCTAGTTTAGACAGAACTAAGGCCTTATATGTATTACTTAGAATTTGGAATTCAGCCCCCCAGTTTTTCGAAGCGATGACCTTCAATATATTTAATCTCTTGACACATTCTTCTTTGAGCTTTTTAAGGAATGGCGTCCAAGTGTATTTGTTATCAAAAATTAGACCGAGGATTTTTGGAGTGCTTGTTATCAAGAGTTGGTGCTGGCCTAAGTGTAGCTGTAGTTGGTGGTTTTGTGTTGTTCTTTGTTTTGAAAAAACTGTAACGGTGGTTTTGTTTTTTGAGAATTTAAATCCAGTTTGTAGGGCGTATTTTTGGAGTCTATCTAAATTGTCTTGAAGGATTTGCTGACTGGTGCTTAGACTTTTCCCGGTTATAAAGAAGGTACAGTCGTCAGCGAATATGGTGTATTTAACTGGTTTAGAGAAGACTTCAGCGATATCGTTTATTGCAATCAAGAATAAAATTACGCTTAGTACAGATCCCTGCGGTACCCCATTTAAGATTTCAACTTTCTTGGATAAATTGCCGTTGACACGGACATATATAGATCTGCTTTTTAGGAAATTGTATATAAATTGTATCATGCTTCCACTTATGTTCCACTTTATAAGTTGTTGTATTATTCGGTGTCTCCAAAGCATGTCGTAAGCCTTCTCAATGTCTAAGCATATTGCTATTAGATGTTGTTTTCTAAGGAAGGCTTCGCAAATGTTTATATCTAACATTGCAAGGTTGTCCATCGTCGAACGATACTGTCTAAACCCATTTTGATTTTTTCCTAGTAGGTTATTGGTCTCCAAATACCATCGCAGTCTTTTGCAGATTACTTTCTCTAGCAGTTTGCATAGGCAACATGTCAGGGCGATAGGTCTGTAGCTGTCGATTCGAAGCTTGTTTTTTCCAGGTTTTAGAATGGGCACTACTATTGCTTCTTGCCACTTGGTAGGGAAGACACCATTCAGCCATATGCAGTTGTAGATATCTAATAAATAATTTATTCCTGCTTTTGGTAGTTGTTGTATAAAAATATTTGGAATGTTGTCGGGTCCTGGACTGGAATTTTTAACAGATTTTAGCGCCGATTTTAATTCTGTAGGCAGAATTTTCATGTTAAGGGGGTGGTTGCTCGTCTGAGAGATGATATGCTCGTGTCTTGAATTCTCTTCAACTCTAGCTTTAATTTTGAGAAAGTTTGGGTCGAAATTTTTATTACTCGAATTATTTGCAAAAGTAGTAGCTAGAAGGTTGGCAATTTCTTTAGCGTCTATGGTAATTGAGTTTTCAGAACTCTTGATTGCAGTAATTTGGGAACTTACTTTCTGGCCATTAATTTTCTTCAGTTTATTCCATATTTGTTCACATGGAGTGGTCTTTGTTAAGGATGCGATGTAATTTATCCACGAATTCTTTTTTGCTTGTTTAAGGACTTTTCTTGCTTTGGCCCTTGCCCGCTTGAACTCTATTAAATTGAATTCGGTTTTATGTTTTTTGTATACGTTGAAGGCATGTTTCTTTTCTTTAATTACATTGCAGCATTCATCATTCCACCAAGGGATATTTTTTTTCTCTGTATTATTTGATGTTTTAGGTATGGATTTTGTGGCAGCATGGATGATTAATTCTTCAAACTCTTTTAATATTTGGTTTATTTCCGAACAGTTTGAGGCATCAGGCGTTTGTAATGATGGAAGGTTTTGATTTATTTCGTGGCGGTATAGCGGCCAGTCGGCTTTTTTGAATTTCCATCTAGGTTGTATTATATGGTTATCAGCATTATTGTCTATTAGTTCAATGATAATGGGAAAGTGGTCGCTGTTATATAACTCGGTTGAAATTTCGTATTTAGTGCTGTTGAAAATGTTGGGGCTGCAAAAGGTTAGGTCTATTGAGCTGTAAGAGCCATTTGACATGTTGAAATGAGTGGGTTCGGAATTATTCAACAAGATGATATCTGATTTGAGTATTATATTTCCAATTAGTTTTCCTCTAGTGTCTGTGTTTGCAGATCCCCACATTGTATTATGGCTGTTGAAATCTCCCATTAATAAGAAAGGTTTGGGGAGTTGCTTTATAATGTTGATTAATTCGGCTTCTTGAAATTGGTGGTTATTTGGAATATAGACGTTGCATATACATATTTCTTTTTGATATAGAATGATTGAGACCGCAATTGCTTCAATATTAGTGTTTAGCGGTATTTCTGTGTAATTTAGGCTTTGTTTCATGTAGATTGCTACTCCGCCGCTCGCGATCAAGGCATTCCTTCTATTTTTTTGGACTACTTTAAAACCTTTAATACTGATAGTTTCATTTGCTTTGAAATTGGTTTCCTGCAGGCATAATACACATGGCCGATGATCCTGGAGCAATTTTTGTAAGAATTCAAGACGTGCTTTGAAACTATTAAGATTCCATTGTATAATCTTCCTTAGCATTTATACTTATTGAACGGTATTTTTTTGTTTGATATTTAATTGGTGTGTTCGTCTTCGGAGCACTGAGGAGTATCTGAGCAATCCGAAGGAGTAGGAGAGCTCATTGAGTGATCAGCCTTGGTAGATTTAACTAGCTTTCTCGTGATTCTTGTGAATCTGTTTTTGATGCAACGGTCTGTGAGGTAAGGGTATATCTCTTTCATAAAATTCGCTAGAGCTTCTACGTCGTCTGTGTATTCTGTTGCAATCTCTCTAGTGTTGGGAGATCCAAGTGTGTTTTCAATAAAGCTTTTAAGTTGGTAGAAGTTTAACATTTTACCAGGTTCTTCTAGTACGTGTTTAACTGGATGCAACATGTCATCTATGCTTTTATCGCTCTTTGTTGCAACATTTGGTTTTTTCTTTGGCTGCTTGCATTTCGATTCAGTTTCCAGGATTTGTTGAAGACTGATTGATTTTTCTGTGGCATGGTTTGAATCGTTGGTTCCTTCTGTGGTGAGGCTTGAATCGTCGGTCATTTCGGATCTTGTGCGTTTTGAGGTTCTGATCAATGGATCTATGTCCATGGTTTCTGTTGCCGTATTGTCCCTAGGGTTTTCTGATTCTTTTGCCATGTTTGTACTATCAATATTTGATACTATTGGCGCTATTTTGGGGTCTTGAGGTTTTATAAAGACACTTGTTTGTGGAGATTCAGATAGCAAGGGTTGGTTTTTTTCGGTTTTGCAGTTTTTTGCGACGTGACCCTCTTTATTACATATGAAGCATTTTAATGTATCTGTGGAAGGATAAATCCAGTATGTGGTTTGTTCATATTCAATTTTGATTGAGTCTGGGATTTTGTGTGTGTCATCTGGATGGACATATAATTGGCGACGAAAACTGAGGATGTGCGTAAAACCCTCTTCTGCCATGCCAACTCTTAGGAATGATACAGCTGATTCTCTTTTTACTCCAATTTCATCAAGTATCCTTCAATTATTGAGTGAGGGATTGTTGGGCAAACGTTTGAAAGTATTATACGTTGAGCTTTGCTGATTAACAGCCTTACGGTTACATCGATACCGTTAACTTTAATGTGTTTATATTTATCGGTGAGGTCGTCCGCGATTTTCTTACTCGCCAAAAAGACACAAATTCTACCGTTGGATACTCTTGACATAAATCTAATATTCGCTGGATTGGTAATTCTGCCTAATGCATGAGCGTAATCTCTTAGTTGAATTCCATCTTTGGCTTCGATTATGATCGCTTGATCTTTTTTGGGGAAGCAATCACTTTGTACTACCTTATTGTAGCTTCGTCGTGGTGCGTTAGAATCATTATTAACAGTTTGGGGTACCAAATTTCCGTGGTCAGAAGCCATTTCAGTGAATAGGTTGCACCGAGAATGGCGTAGAAATGGGTTAAGAAGTTGGTTTATAACAATTTAGTAATATTCACTAATTCACAGTAACACAGACTATCATGAATACCTATAAGATTTGATTGGCACTGTACTTGGCACTCGCGTTCACAGCACGCTCGGTGTTGACAAACACGTCAGCTCAGTATCACGGTTCCAACCGAACTCCCTGTGTGAGATTGTTTGCTGTTCCAGTGTTCTTAAATTATGGCATTTACGAATAGTGAAGCAGTTGATATGTTCATTTTGTTTAGCAAACGCAATCAAAATGGTACCGGGACCGCAAGGCTGTATCGAGAAACGTATCCCAATCGGCAACAGCCCTCGCGTTCATATTTTTACAAACTGGAGTCCAATTTACGTCAATAAGGGTCTTTCCACAAACCAAAACGCGACGTGCCCAAACCAGTAGTTAAGGATGAAGGTACTGTGGCAGTAGTGCTGGCAAACGTCGAATTAAATCCACATGTGTCTATGAGAGATCTGACTAGAGAATGTGGAATTTCAAAATTCTCGATTCAACGCATTCTAAGAAAACAGAACTTTTATCCCTATCGGTTTTCCATTGGGCAAACATTGCGGCCTGGTGACGAAATCCGAAGAATGAACTGTTGTCGATATTTCTTACGGCGTATTCAGGAGAATGAAAATTTTGCATTTCAAATTCTGTGGACAGACGAGGCCACATTTACAAACAATGGGATGTTCAATCGATATAATGAACATATATGGCCCGTTGAAAATCCACGCCTCAGAAGGAACACAAAATCAAATACGGTACAGTGTAAATGTTTGGTGTGGAATTTTTGACAAATGGATTATCGGTCCACATTTCTTTAACGGAACAATGACTGGTCAAAGGTACCTAAACTTTCTGGAATCCGACCTACCAGTTCTCTTCCACGATACAGAGATTCCTCAAAGTGTACGGCAAAACATGGGGTACTTTAAACAAGAAATATCCAAAATTACGGAAATGGACATCAGGAACGTATTGCGCAACATCAAGAAACGGATGGAAAGATGCTTGGACTGCAATGGAGGACCGTTCGAACACTTGTAACGTAAGTACTCCGGAACGCTAGCTGAGAGACCGAAATAATTCAGAGAACTTTTATCTTCGATAACTTCCTAACGAATAAGTTTAGGACATAATTATGTTAGTACTTTTATGTAGAGCATAAAAAACTACATTGTCTGGTGCAGTGAAAAAGTAGGTTTTCACTTTAAAAAAAGGTGCAGTTGCATTTTTCTGATGCACCAATGCACAAAAGTGCATAAAATTAGTTGCATATTTCGCATCGTCTGATACCATTTAACTTTGACTTATAACATATTTTTCTATTCCCAATCGTTTAGGAGGTATAGCCTGTTCCAGTTGCGTGGGGCACCCTGTATACAGGGTGGGGCAATAACTATGTCCACCTTGAATATCTCCGTTATTTGTAATAATATTAAAAAATTTTATTTACAAAACTTGCACGATACAGAGGACATTAATGTATACATTATACAGGGTGCGGCCGAATAACATGTACAAGCGGACACGAGATGGTTCCTTATGAAAAAATAAGAACAAAATATGGAATAAAATTTTTTCATTTAAGGCTTAGTTTTCGAGAAAATCGAGTTTGAAAATCCAATGCGTACATATGCTCTCACGGCTAAGTTACGGTTCGTCGAGCATCGTATAACGCGTATGATTTTACAACTTATACATTTTCTCCGACCGTGACCTTGAATGACATTCAATAATAATAGTCACTGAATTTCTAATGAAAGGGACTATCATTGTAGGTGTTTCAAAAAGGGTGATACCATTTTAAAAAAATGAAGATGACCTTGAAATCTCTTCTATGCCTCCACCCACATGAAAAATGTTTCACAAGTTTTGTATATAAAATGTTTTAATATTATTACAAATAACGGAGATATTCAAGGTGGGCATAGTTATTGCCCCATCCTGTATATATGTACCTACATTTTTCGACCGGCCATCGAATGCCCCGGCGTCTAAGGGAGGGGGTGCTAGGGAATACTATTATTAATAATCTAGCTGTAATTGATGGCTATGATGCAGCAAATTAAACTCGAGCGGTTGGCTGCCATTATTCCCCAAGTATTCGCATATTTTTATAAGCTAGGTCTAGTACAAAATGCAAATAATGTTCCCATTTTATGATTGGAAACGTAATAAGGCAGGCAAAAGAATCTCATTCAATCATAATAATGGCATCTTAGATAGAGATAAGTTTAAAGAATCCTGAGCTATTTCTATTAACGATTCTTTGGATTTCCATAGATTGCCACTACGGAAATATTGGTGGTTGTCTATTGATGATCAGATAATAAAAGTTCTCTTTAGTAGAAGATGTAGATAATGGTTTCAAGTCTCTTACTTTTCGCTAATCTGTAAATTTTATATATTTAAATGTAAGTTTTTGTACTGTTATTTCCTTAATTTATAAGTTAATTATTTATAATAGTTTCTGGAAGTCAATATGGATTGTTTAAGCTTTGGGTGCAATAATAAAAATTGCTCTTTTTTTCTTCTTTTTTACCAATATGCATTCTCTAGTATGCTTTTCTTTGGAGTTACTGTTCATTCATGTTATGTATCTCCTGTTTACCGATTGTAATTACGATAGTTGTTTTTGTTTTAATATTGTGTATAAACATAGTTTTTTTTTTGGCTCTTCGTTCTCAAGGCAATGAGATCTAGGCTATCTAATTTTTTATTATAATCTGTTTGCATACTATTTTTCTTTGTTTATTACATCTGGAATACTATAAATCTCTAAGGTTTATGTATTTGTGTTTGAGTAACATTCTAAAATTTTTTGGGCTAATAGAAGTTAAAATCGATGGTACTGGATCCTCTCAAACATAGTCCCTTTTAAACAAAATTAATTTACGGTGTTCATAATTTTGTTTATTTAAAATGAGAAAACATATAAAATTCTTAGTTAGTATAAAATTGACTGTAGCAGGTACTAGAACATAAGGAAAAAGTCAATAATTAACAAAATGGCGGCATTTAAAAGTTTGATTACTGATTTTACATGATTATCTTTTTATTTTAGGAACTTGAAAAATGTAACAAATTAATATTTTAGGTTGATTCTAGTACGTGGTATAATCATACATATACTAAATGTGCGCCTAAATTTCCAAGGCAATTGGTCAAGTAAATTTTTGAATATCATAGACATTGTTTCAAACAACGTAGTTTCAAGAAAAACCGTTTAAAATGTTGTATCCTTATAACAATGACCTTGACGATCACGTCCTTTAAACAACTATAACTTTATTATTTTTATATATTTTATACATTTTTGAAAATATGTTCTTTAAGAAAATTAAAAACTCGATTTTTTCAAAAATTCATAATAGAAGACTATCGTAAGAGAATGATCATTGAGTCCTTGTCAGAGGTATTGTGTTTAATCAGTTTTTTCTTGAGTACTGTGAATCTTCATTTAATGTTCTTCTCTGTGAGGAATTTTCGAATGTTTTCTATCATGGGGACACAGTCTTGAAAGTTTCACGTGCGTATTCTGATACAATTTCTGTAATGTGTGGGTTACCTTTTGTTTTCTCTAATAAACTTTTACATTGTAAGTAATTTAATGGATAGGGATTTTCAGGGTCTGAAAATATATCTTTCAGTGGTAGAAGTAGATTATCAAGTACATCATTTTCATCTTTTTTGTCGGGTTTATTGATCTTCAGTTTTTTATACTTTTTTTTAATCCTGTACACGTCTATATCGTTTAATTTAACTAGATCTCTTCCACCGATGTTTGAGGGAATTAGTAATGCTTCAATATATTCGAATGGATGAATGAATTAAAGTCTTTTATTGTGGATTCGTCAGTAGAGGGATGAAAGTATTTGATGTTGATATAATGGGCGAGAGCTCTTCATAAAAATAACTTTGATTTGCTGATACATTGGTTGACAATGGCGTGTTTATTCAAATTTGCTTTTCTCTTCATAACGTTGTCAGTGTACCAGATTCTCGGTAATTCTTAGTTACATGTCATTTTTTTTTTACAAATAATATACGATAATGCTTCGGTCGAAAGATAAATCTATCAATTATAGAAATAGGAATTTAGGAATTATCTATGTCGCAAGATGAATATAAACCTGCCTTCGGAAGCTTAAAGTGTGAGTGAAGCCAGGCTCTGGAAAACCTACTCTAAGAAACTTTATACTAAATCCTAGTTTGGCGTTCAATTTTTAAAAATTCATTTTCCAAGACATGTGGAATTATTGGGCAAACGTTGGATAATATTAGTCTTTTAAACTTGGTTAATAAACATCGAATTTCAAGCGAAGTATTTCCAATACATATTGTCGTTTTATTATCGGTTAGTTTATTTACAATGTCCTTGTTGGCAAGATAAAGACATATTCGATCTCTTGAAATTTTTGAAACGAAGCTTATACAATATGTTCCCGAAAATTTTCACTTTCAAATCCCACAGTGCATGTATTAAAACGCATTTTTGTGTGTAAGTAGGCAACATTGTAACCAGTTGTTACGCTAAATTTGATCGCAATATGACAACCAGTGTGTTCACGACAGTTATTTACACCAGTCGATCTCGAGTGTGCTCTGCGATTTTTGCGATGGAAAGAACTGCCGAGCAAAGAATTTCCCTTAAATTTTGCGTTTCTGACGAAATTTCTTATGCCGAAGCGTTAAAAATGTTACAGAAAGCCTATGGTAAATCGTGCCTATCAAAAATGCAAATATATAAATGGTACAAGGCATTTAAAGAGGGCCGAGAATAAGTGCAAGATTTGCCGCGTGCCAGCCGACCGTCAATGGTTTTGACTGACGAAAACATCGAAAAGATAAAAAAAAAGGTCATCGATAATCGTCGCCTGAGTGTTAGAGAGGTGGCTCATGAAGTGGAAATGTTTCACATGTCCATGCATAACATTTTAACTGAAGTTTTGGGCATGAGGCGCGTCGCTGCACGACTTGTGCCGAAGGAGCTGAATTTTCTGCAAAAAGAACATCGAAAAACAGTTGCTGAAGACATGATTTCACGAGCTTCTAGTGACATCATTCATGAAACGCATCATAACCGGTGACGAAACATGGGTTTATGAGTACGATATGCAAACAAGTTAACAATCTTCGGAATATCGCTTAGAAAATGAACCAAACCCTAAAAGACCGCATCAAAGTCGCTCAAAAATTAAGGTCATGCTCACTGTTTTCTTTGATTATCGTGGTGTTGTTCATTCGGAATTCCTTCCAGATGGACAAATAGTAAATAAAGAATATTATTTGAGCGTCATGAGACTTGCGTGAAAATATTCGTCGGAAACGGCCAGATGTGTGGAATTCTTAGATCCTGCACCACGATAATGCTTCGTCGCACACATCGATCTTGGTACGCAAATTTTTGGCCAAAAACTCAACAAATGTGATCAAACAAGCACCGTATTCACCAGGTATGGCCCCCTGTGACTTTTCCTTATTTCTGAAACTCAATTTACCCCTTCGGGGAGGGCGTTTTGAGTCGATAGAGGCCATAAAAGAAAATTCACAGAAGGAGCTGAAGGCGCTACCTTCTTCAGCGTTTAAAATGTGTTTTGAAGACTCGGAGAAGCGTTGGCGTATGTACATTGCTTCTGATGGGGCCTACTTTGATGGCGGCAAAATAAATTTGGATGATTAAGTAAGCAATTTGAATTTTATTTACAAATTCCGGGTACATATTTTACGTAATGTATTGTTTAGGTTTATCAGTTTACTAATAGCTTGGATCAATAACTGTTGCATTGCTTGCAAATAAGATTTAGATTACTAAATAAATAACTTGACGAAGTTTGTAAGAGCTAACACATCCTTTGCCACCCTTTTTCCACCGAACGGAGATCACTGATTCTCAACGAATCGCGGCTTAAACCGGCGCAACATGGAAGTTGCTCGAGAGTTTTCACGCTGTCGAGGCATTTCCACGCAGCCGACGCGCAAAAACCACGCGCGGGAGAAACATAACGAATTAGAAATTTTCCAGCCCGCATAAAGCAAGTTCGCGCGGCTCGTTGAGCTCGCTTCTCCTTCCCCCTGTCGGTTATGTTTTCAACACGGATCGTAATTAGAAAACAGATTTAAGTAATTTAAATGCCGCGCGCTACAGCGTTACCGTTCACGTGGAAGCACAGTGGAACCGACTTTCCGAAACGGAACTAAAATTCAAAGAATGGAATCATCAAATCTGAACGTAAACAGAATTAATCAAGGAAAGTAATGCATTACGCGTACGAAGTAATACAAAAACAACATCGATAACTTTTACATTTAGTTAATTCCATCTTCATTGGTGTTTTCTTTAGAAGTAATGGAGTTTATTTTTTTTGTCATTGTGTAGTCGTACTATCATGTGCTCTGAACGTCAAAACTACTGCACATCATAGTTAAAAAGCTCAAAGTAACTTTTATATTTTGATAAGAGAAAATAGCAAAAAATTATCACTAAACCTACCGGCATTTCATGTATACTCATTTCTATTGTTACATATCATTCATGTATGAGATCGAACGTTTGGTAGCTTGGGCGTTGGCCCGGTGATCTAGCGCCGCCCCCCCCCCCCCTACCCGGATGGGGTTGACTCATGCCGTATGTGAGCACTCGGCCCAATTTTCATTACCTTATATGGTAATGCCCCGTCACTGTAAGGGCTCAAATTCTAGTATACAGAGTAGTCCACGCAATTGTTATAAGTCATAACTCCGTTATTATTGCATTTACGCGAAAATGCCAAAGGAGAAAGATAAATGGTTCGAAGAGCATTACATCTGTAGGCCTTTAAATTTTTCTTAAATGCAGCAGTGCATGTGCAATTAACAATTGCATCATTTCTTTAAATAGAAATGCATATTTTTTTTTACACAGATCGATTCTTCTGTTCACTCTACGTAAAAAATGATTAGGGTACCATGGCAAAAAAATTATTAGATCTCGAGATATTTTCAAAAAATATCTTTATTGAAGAAGATGCTCAAACGCTTCTCCATTACATTCTAAACATTTCTGATAACGTTTTTTATTGTTTGCATAACTGCGTTTAAATTATCTGCAGTTATTGCTGCACATTCCAGTATGATTCTTTCTCTCAGATTCTCTACAGAATCTATGGGATTTGAATAAATTCTATCTTTCAAATAACCCCACAGAAAAAAGTCAACGGGACTTAAATCAGGTGAACGGGCTGGCCAACGTATTGATGTATTTGTTGTGATAACGTTATTGCAAAACTTATTTTTTAGAAACCTCACTTTTTCAAATTCTTAGTTTTCGTACTCGAGTTACGATATGTGAATTGCTACTGAATGATGAAATGCTTATTCGTACAAATCAGTTTCTGTTATGATAACAATGTCGAAAGGGTGTTTACCTTTACAACATAGTCATGAAGTGTTTGGGTATTTTCTTCAGTAAAGACATTTTTTGAAAATATCTCGAGATCTAATAATTTTTTTGCCATGGTACCCTAATCATTTTATAAGTAGAATGAACAGAAGAATCGATCTGTGTAAAAAAATATGCATTTCTATTTAAAGAAATGATGCAATTGTTAATTGCACATGCACTACTGCATCTAAAAAAAATTTCAAGACCTACAGATGTAGTGCTCTTCGAACCATTTATCTTTCTCCTTTGGCATTTTTTCGTAAATGCAATAATAACGGAGTTATGACTTGTAACAATTGCGTGGACCACCCTGTATAAGGGCCGCGTTTTCTTACTCGAAGAGCTCAGTTTTTCTAAAACTCTCGACAGAACGTTACTTTGAGACTCGAGGCAAGATCGGACCATAATCCCCATCAAGCAACGTACCTACCTTAGCGGTTTTATTAGTGAGTGTTCATTAGACTAATCGAGAAGTAGCTCCCGCAAACGCGCCGCGTAAAAGCCGACATATAACTTTCGCCGTCAAGGCAACCTAGCAATAGTACTAGTTCTGTTAATTGACCATTGTACTTGAGCATCGACTGGAATATATTCAAGTAGTTATCCTCACTTGCATTATTCACTTAATACAACCCTGGACCATATTAACAGTAACACTAGGGGTATCTCACGAACCCGGTACACCTTTACCGCTCGAGGTGTACCATTTCGACAGAGCAAGATCCTAAAATATCCTAAAAACCTACGTGGCTCCCAGGGTATAAAGCCCCTGGTTCGTCCACTCCTTCTAGTAGCTCCCAGGGTATAGAGCCCCTGGTTCGTCCACGTAACCCCCTCCTACGGGTCCCAGGATATAGAACCTCTAGTTCGTCCGGAACTCCTTTCTCTTTTCTAATCACACCTAAAACCACCGGTCGAGTACTGCCCTCGACCGAATCCAGGATCTCGCGCTCGCGATTGTAACACTACCATGATCGGTCAAACGATCAGTCTTTCTTTTTCTCTTTTACGAGGCAACGTACTTTTAATTTTCGCATTATACGTATAGAAAGTTGTGTTTTGATGTTTATTCGTAACATATCCTTCTCTTTTATGTCAAAAAATTTTTTAATTTTCATCAAACAGAAGTTAAAACGCCCTTGAAAACGAATTTTGTTCCAAGTCGATACCGTAGTTAGTTCTAAGGAACACAATTATTGTACATTATACAGTTATATATTATATATTGTTATATATCCTGTATTTAAATTTAAATTAATTTTCAATTAAATAAACAATTATGATCCAGTTTTATCCTACACTAGTCGTACCATTAGTAAGAATTGCTGAAACTTCTTTGAGTATGTAGCGGCTTTGAAGTAAACTTCAAAATAAAGATGGAAGACAGCCTAAATTATAGTAGGTGATATGATCATTAGGTAGAGGACGAAATGCTCTTTAAAATGAGCGTTTGTACAAGTCGATAGCTTTATTAGTTCCGGAGATATAGCGATTTTAATTTCAAGTCGATGCGGTGGCTAATTACGGAGATGTAAGCGTTTGAAGCGTTTGTTTACATTCTTACTAGGGCCTTGTCAAGGCCGTTGACCGCACGTGCTCGTAGTAACTAGGTCACTCGGCCACTCGGTCACGAGTCACGTACGAGAAAGAGAGGTCCGGCGCGACGCGACGCGTCAGACGGAGACAGAGACAGTCGAATTAGAAAAATTACCTTTTACATAAATTACGATATTTCGAAAACGGGAAGTAGGATCGCCAAAAACCAAAAACCATTTTAAAGGGGAGGCTTTACCGCTTCTAACAGTGGCTAAATAATTAATGAAACACTACTAGCTTCGGAACTGCACGCTTCTAAAGTTTAACTATTTTGATAAGCGTTGTAAGACTGTTGTAAGACAGTGGAAATTGGAGATTCTCTCCTTTCGTCTTTGCTATACATATATTTCCTATTTACATCGGAAGTTAACCAGAATTTGATGCCAACTTTTGACTAATTTTGTATAAAAAAAATATAAATCATTCAACCGGTCGGATGACCAGTCGTGGTAGGCAAGACAGACTACATATTTTTCTCAGAAAGCAAACAACAAGAATAGATGTAAATATTGTAAAATTCATTGTACGTTTACTATAAGAAAAGTCGTGAAGTTAAATGATGCTAAAATAATATTGTGTGTTAGAAATTCTAAACGAAATTTTAAAAACGGTTATTTGACCGGTCGCGGTAGGTTCAGTGTTAATTATTCTTGTGTATATTCCTCTTTATATCAAACAACTTTTGTTGAAAACATTTTTTGATACAATATATAGTTTACAAGAAAAATTTATACGTTATAAATTTACAATAATTATATTTTTCCAAACATTCTTCTTCAGGGTGAAATAGTCAAATATTATGTGAAATATTTAAATGTACAATATTTCATAACTGTGAATTTTTAAATGTGAAATAGTTAAATATTATGTGAAATATTTAACTATTTCACCCTGTATATGGAGAAGAATGTTTGGAAAAGTATAATTATTGTAAATTTATAATGTGTAAATTTTTTAGTAAAATTGTTTCGGCCACGAACAATTCTTCTGGTAGAACAATCGTTGATCGTGGTCGTGCTTATCGCACAGCCACTCTGTGCTCCTAACCCTTAGTTGAACCCTCAGAAGCTGGTGCTTCTGATACGCAGAATGTCTTCGTGCGGAGACTAACTAGTGATCAAGTTACTTGTCCAAGAGTAATCTGACGAAAAGTCCTGAATTTTCCCATAAGGAAGCCTCGGTTTCCCCTGCCAAGGTGACAACGACGAACATTGCCTACCGGAGGGAGGATTGGTCAAACCAATCCTCATCGTCGTCACCTTGGCAGGGCGGTTCCTAACAATTAGCAACATTCCCGCCCACCCTGCCGTCCAGTGTCCAGGTAGACCATGCAGGAGTGAGCGAGAACGCTGCGTTGTTATTAATTTTTGGGAAATACCCGACGACCGCGAGACCCCGGTGGTCCGCAGCTGTGCGCCAACGCGGGTTTACGATACGTCAATCGCTATTGAGGCAAGGAAGAGCTCCAAGGATTCCAAGTCCCGTGTAGAGTTTGGAGATTCCTTAACGACCATATCCTAATTCATCAAGTAAAAATGTCTTGAAGGCCTAATCCTCAAAAATAGCGTAAAGTCACGTACGTATCATAAACCCGCTCGCTATACCGACCCTGAACAAAAATAATGTAACTAAAACAGTAAGAAACTAAAACTGTCGTTTCATATATATTTTGACATTCTTTCAGGAACACTTAATAGATTATAGGACCCAGTGTAATAACAGACAAAATTCATTCATTTGAAGTTAATAACATGGTCGTAAAATTATAAAACACTAAATCGTAGATGCTAAATCGTTATTAATTTCCAGAGGACTCAACAAATCGAATGATTAATCTGTTTGTTTTAGATGGAATAATGTGGTATAGTAATGATTCTTAAAATGAACATCGTTCGGAAGTTGGCATGTTCATTTTTCGTACAGCGGAGGTGAAATTCGACACCAACCGATATTTATACACAACGATATCGTTGAGCCGCGAAGTCGCTTTTATCTTTTGCCGACGGCCGTAGTCGACAATCGAAGAAAAGGACAGCGAGTGAGAGCGAATGAGAAAAAAAGCATTGTCTTTTATACAAATCGCCGCTAGCATCCCAGCTCGTATCGTTTTTTAAATGTCGTCTGTCACGCTTCACTGGCTCCAAGGGGGACCCCCCAGTCGGGAGAGATAGAAATGTTCAATGTACGAATCATGTTTGGAATTCATTTTAAGAATCATTAATCAACTTCAGTATCAAACCGTATCGTTATTGGTGTATAACCTCTGCCCGCTCAACAATTGTGCTAAACAAAAAACTTTTTAAACAGTTTGTTCCGTCCGGTCAGCTCGGGGTTTTCCGCTCGTTTATGGTGCCAGATGCGGAACCTTGACTTTGTCGAAAAAGTCTTCGAACATTCCGCATCTGGCAAATTTCATCGTAAAGCATTCAAGCGCTTTAGCTTTTCGAAAGTGCAAGGCCCGAGTTGATCGACGAAGGGCTGCAACGCACGTGTAGCCAGGCGTAATTCGGAGTCCCGTTTTTTCCTCGGCAAAATTAACGGGGCCTTCGACTTGGGGAGGAAACCTCGGTCACCCTCGTCCAGGGTGAGATGGGACTCTTCCTCCTCCATGATCGCGCGAGGGAGGAGTTTCCTGGCCAACGGGGCAGGAAAATCGATCCTCCTCCCCCAAGTCGATGGCCAATCGATAAACGGAAAAAGTCAACGCGAATCGGTTGACGAACCCCCAAAATCGCGTCTCGGAGGGGGTTCAAACCGAGGAGGAAACGGGCTCCGGACACTTCGACACTCGTCGCTGAAACCTCAGACAACAACGATCGAAATCTTTAACTCGTCGCTAAAAGTTCGAAGACAACGGTCGAAATCTTCTTTAACTCGTCGCTGAAATCTCAGACAACAACGATCGAAATCTTTAACTCGTCGCAAAAGATTCGAAGACAACGGTCGAAAATCTGCAGTTCCATCGTTTCGGGAACACTCGTCATTCGATCTTCGAAGAAATCGCAGCTTAGAAAGTTCAATCGTCTCGTGAACCATTCGTTGTTCGAACATCATTTCGCGAAAACTCAGCTCAAGCGGTTCGTGAGCAACAACTCGTGATTCGACATTAAAGAGAACAGCCGGATTTCGATTCGAAACAATCCGGCAATTCAACAGTCGCTCAAGATTAATTTGGCGAGCGACGGCTATGAACCCGCGTACCACGAAGGTTAAGACCCCTCAGAGTTTAAAAGAAAACTCACGCGACTACCTGGCCAGTACCGCCGCGACGGTACGATTCACAGTTCACTAGTAATAGAATAAATTAAGCTAGTCAAGTTACGTGGTTCACCCTTCTACCGGAAGAAATATAATATAAATTATAGAATTAGAATTATGATTCCAAAAATGACACAGGTGCACTAAATGCTTAATTATATAGCAGCTTATTCTAAAAATAAACGAGACGAACAATGAAAACGTAGACGAGTACAAGATGTATTTTAGTATTCATCAAAAAAAGAACTTTCAGACATTTTATTAAAGCATATTGTTCAGGGTCGGTACAGCGAGCGGGTTTATGATACGGG
Source organism: Colletes gigas (assembly GCF_013123115.1). Lineage (NCBI taxonomy): Eukaryota > Metazoa > Arthropoda > Insecta > Hymenoptera > Colletidae > Colletes > Colletes gigas. The sequence continues at coordinate 161,315 of NW_025106719.1, forward strand.
CGTGACTTCTCCGCTATTTTTTAGGATTAGGCCTTCAAGACATTTTTACTTGACAAATAAGGATACAGTCATTAAGGAACCTCCAAACTCCACACGGGACTTGGAATCCTTGGAGCTCTTCCTTGCTTCAATAGCGATTGACGTATCGTAAGCCCGCGATAGCGCACAGCTGCAGACCATCGGGGTCTTGGGGGCTTTGGCTTTCCCCAAATTGCTTATTTAAAAAGGGAAAACGTTCTCGCTCACCCTTGGAAGGTGTACCTGCACAGCAGGGTGGGCGGGAATGTTGCAAAAGGCAAGATACGCCCTGCCAAGGTGATAACTTGAAGTATTGGCTTGACCAATCCTCTCACCAGTTAGCACTACGCGTTTTCGTCACCTTGATAGGGGAAACCGAGCTTAGGTTAAGGATAGCATTAAGTTTTCGGGTTAGATTCGTTTGATCGAGCCTTACAACTTTGAGTCGACTATCCGCAAGTGTAGAAATATTCTTGTGTAATACGAAGAACAACGGGCTCTCAATCAGTAGCAACGGGCTTCAGTTATCAGTATTTTCCCAAACTGGGGTTTGGGTGGTCCTTCGAGCACAAGGAAAGGGAACACAGTAAGGAGCTGTGTAATACATACGGTCCGCGCAGTACATAGCACGTGGGCATAGTGCTTCGCGGCCAAAACATTGGTCCTTCGAACCGGATCTTGTGAACCAGATCCTGTGAACGGCAGGTGGTGAATTTGGTTGGTGAAGTGCAGCTGAGATCAGATCATAGAGATCTCCATCCAGCAGCCAAACAACATTTCCAATAATTTGGAGCGATCCAGGAAACGGAGCCACCAGTTGGGATAGCGACAGATACAGCATCCAGGCATCGAGACGTGTCATCGGGACAACGTCACTAAGGAGCTGACTAACAGCATGAACAGGCCACGTTGGTGCAGCAGCCGAAACAAGAGGACAAACGTGGTCATCGGGACTGGGCGGGGGTCATCGTACATCGGCAGACAGACTTCAGATCTGTCAATTGGGAGCAGCATCCGTGGACATCGAAGTTGAACAGATACCAGGGCGGACATCGGGACGAGCATCCTCAGGGTGTCATCAAGACAACGAACTGTAAGTCCTTTCCAAGGTGACAACTTGAAGGATTGGCTTGACCAATCCTCCCACTGGTTAGCACTACGCGTTTTCGTCACCTTGGTAGAGACAGCCGAGGTTAGGTTAAGGGTAGCATTAGGTATTGGGATCAGATTCATTTTGACAGAGTTACGCCTTCACAGTTAGTCTCCGCAGCAATCTATTTCTGCGTAACAGAAGCATCGTCTTCTGTGGGTAAATGAGAAGGTTATCGGGTTTTTCCCCAAACATCAGTTTGGGTCGTTCTTCAAGCACAAGGTCAAGGGTATAAGGTTAAGGAGCACAGAGTGGCTATGCAATAAGCATCGACCACGAGCAACATTTGAAACAACACGAATATTTGTTCGTGGCCGAAACACATGTACTTCATTTTGGTAGATAAATTGGACATGACCAACGAAGTGTCTAAAATGAGCAATATTCGGGGCACCTTAATAAAAAAGAATATTTTTAAAAGAAGTTATTTAAGTTGAGGTTAAGTTTAAAAATAGAATCGCGTCTAGAGTTCATTTTAAGAATCATTACTGTAACCTTCAATAACGAACAAAATAATTCTATTACGCAGTGAAAAATATTTTATTTATTTTACTGTAATTTAGCAACATAACTTAAATCCACAATTATAATTAATAATATCTTGAGAACGTAGTTATATTTTAATACATATACTATTTCGTATATGTGATTAACCTTCAAATTTTGTTTTAAATTGTTTTTCTATTATTCTGGAATATTAAATTTAATTTACACCGTTCTTTCTAAATTATACATGGATCTAAATGGTATTTGTTATAAAAGCATGCGAAGCATATAATTTGTGAGTATCATATTATATATTTAATAAAACTATGTTCACAGCTTCAAGTTTTTGTTGTTCGTTTCAATTAAAAACATAAAAATTGTAATATAATTGCTAACCATGAATAGTAAATTACTTATAATATAGTAAGTGTGGAAAGTTTTTGTATAGTTAATTCAACTAAAATATGGTAGGTCATGTCTTTTAAAATATTATGGGTAATATGATAAAGTTAGGTATCCACACATATAACAGATTTAATTGTTTCCATGTGTACATATCTATATTATGTATCAATTTTAAAAATAGTTATGAACAATTATAAGTTGTTCCTTTTACAAATATCTCTTCACATTATATCTAAAAAATCTGTGCATTTGTAATTTCTCTATAACTCATACCATTTTCGTCAATTTTAGATGAAAATTTGCTTAATTTTTCAGTATGTTATAACAAAAGATGCACGTGGGAGTTTTTCTTAACGAACCTGTATTTTTCCGTGGTGAATATTATAATCAAGATTCGACAGGGCGACAAAAACTTTTAAATGACAATAAAACTTACACTCTGAACACAGTTTACAAAACAATTGTATAAACGATACCGTTAAAAGGAAATTCTATAAAAAAGAATTTATTATCCGTCATGTTTAACAGAAGAATATACTAGTGTTTACATGTTTTGAGGACTTTGTTCCAGCGTGGGAAAGGCAAGCGGGAATTCGCGGATTCCGGAGCTTATCACTTGTAATTGGAAAAAGTATGCTACCGCGCAAACAAGAAAGAAATTGGATAGAGGCGGTGTTTTTACACGTCGCGAACAGGGGGAGTCTAATCTATCCGTTTTGCATTTTCAAACTTTTTCTTTTTTTCGCCCGGTTGGCAGAGACGCGAGGGGGGATGAGGGCGCGCGTAATCTTCTTTTCATCCATGTTTCTTGTTTTCACGCGGCTTAAGAAGAGAACCATGGCGTTGTAAGAGTGTCGCTGCTTTCGAGACAACCGCTTCCGGCATTTATGTAAGCGACACTGAGCGTCGACCGTAAGAAAGACGAAGAACCCCTATTAGACCTATGTCGACATTTAAATCGCTATCAGCCCTGCCGCCATTCTCGTTCCGCGACTCCTCTCGACCCAGGCCATCGTTTCTGCTAAAAACTAACTCGAAAAAATAAGATTTCGCAAAAATTTCCCGTTGTATTACCGTCCCACGCGAAGCGATACGTTTAATCCTTAAGGGGCCATTCTACCTTGCAGGCACGAAAAATACATGTTTCTTTGTGATTTCTTTTGCGGACTATTAAAGAGCGATTAATTCCCGGTTTTGTAGATACATTTATTATATATTTAGCTATATTTACGAATTTTTGCAACGCATAATATCTATTGATTATGCTGTTTTTGTTGATCAACAAACAACAGTTTTTACGAAAGGCACCCGACTGCGTATGTGATATCTTGCGAACAAGTTATCCGAAATCCAAAAACCAACGATATTCTTAATATAGATGAGCGTGGTTATAGCATGAACTACGATTTTTTACAAAAAATACTGAATATTTTCATATATTCGGTTGCTTTTTTGTTAATAAAAGAAAACGTATTACACATATCGCAATTATCATAGTTCACGCTATAGGGAGACCAGTTCTAAAGATACTGCAAAATTTCATGTTGATATCTTGAATAGTTTTTTCGTTATCACATACGTAGTGTCGAAAAATGTAGTTTCGAGAAAAACAACTTTGAAGTTTCACGTCTAGTTGTTATACCTGCGCGCGGTACATTTCAGCAGGCTATAACTTCATTAGTTTTTCAAATTTCGACTTAATATTTGGTAGATATATTTTCGAGACTACATACTAAAAGAAAATGCAAACAAAAATTCAATTTTTTTAATCCCACAAAGTAGAAAGGCAACTTAAAGATTTACGTCCAATTATACCTGCGCGTGGTACATTACAGCAGGCTATAACTTCGTTAGTTTTCCGAATTTCAATTTAATATTTGATAGATATATTTTTGAGACTACATACTAAAAGAAAACGCAAGAAAAATTCGATTTTTTAAACCCCACAAAGTAGAAAGGGCCCTTAAGAGGACTCTCAATCTTAGTTTAGTTGTTAAATGAATTCAGAAAGTCATCTTTCTCTTCCACTTACCATGCAACAGATTCTTTAAAATGCCAATTGTTTTATAGTATAATAAGTTTAGAAATACATGAAGATATTAAAAATTTGAAATTTGAAGTAGGTGAGATTATTTTACGACTAATGTCAAACACAGAGTATACAATGCTTCTTTATTTTAAATAGTGACCATAAATTATTTTTTAATGTTCTTTGCACACATTTTTATTACACTTTTGGAAAATTTGAAAGACATGTCTCTTTATTAAGCACAAATGACAACTTGAATGTTATATCCGCTTTTTTTGTAGTTCTGTTGATGGACTTTCTATAACATCACTTATAGTATGCTTTAATGTTTTACTACGAATATTCTCACATATTTGGGGTAGATAGATAAAAGTACTAAATAAATTTTTGAAGCCTCAATCAACAAATTGGTACTCTTGATTTTCGTCTTATTTTGGCCTCTAAAATCTCACACTAAAATTTTATATGTAGGATAATTGAACTATAACTACATACGAAGTGATAAAAACGAGGAATATAATCATAGATCTCTGGCCACACATTAAATTCTCAGCAGAGAATTTTTTCCCCGAAACGGCGTAGGGTTTCGGGAGTATGTCTAGTCACCAAAAATGAGTGCAATTGACCCCCGTAACCGAAAATAATTTTATTTGGAACGATTTGAAATTTTTTTGTTTCGCTTGGCACCAATCCCTGTCGATTTTTCTTAAAAATATGTTTTTCATTTTTAATAAATTTGTTTGACTCTCTACAGAAAAGTTGTCTCATACTCTTTTGTAAGTACCCATGAGCTCTACTTCAGAAAAAAATTTCATTGAAATAAATACACTGTTGCAGGAGTTATGACGTTTTAAAGATTTTTGGAGTGACATTTCTGGCCTGAAATTATATTTTCGGTAAAGATTTTTTTTCTCTTAAGTACGTTGGATTTGGGGGGTATGTGTGTTCACCAAAATTATTGTAATTGACCCCCGCAACAGAAAATAATTTTTCCAGATGATTTTAAACTTTTCATATAATAATAACAATTATAAATTTGAAAACAAGAGATTGAAATTATAATTTTAAAATAAATTATAGGAACGGAAAGCAATAATGTCCAATTAACAAAAGCATTGGAAAATGCATTAAAGGTGAACAAAGTGAAAAACGGTTAGATGCTAAATATGTAAATGGTAAATTATTTCAAACTTATATTGCATAATTCGCATTATACTTATTCTGTTTGTGCAAATTAAGTATCCAACATTATAGAAAAAAGAAGTGATATATACAGGGTGTCCCGTAAATAGTGTAAGAAACGGAAATGGGGGGTAGGTGAGACAATTCTAAGCAACAATTTCCTTTGCAAAAATGTCGGATGGGGCTTCGTTTTTGAATTATTAACGAAAAACACTGACCAATCACGGCGCTCGCCTTCCGCGCGCTCAGGGCCGTCCGACCTCGGAGAGCCACCGCGCCGGGTAGGTAGCAAGATGCGCGTTGAAAATACATCGAGGAACGAGTACAAATAATTAAAAATACTACCACTGCAATTGTTACCTAATTCGTGAATTACTACGTAATTAGTACGTAAATTACTAAATGGAATTTACTTTTTATTAATTATTTGTATTCGCTGTTTCCAAGGAAGAAGGAATAAAATCTCGGAATTTTTAGAAAATTAACCCTTCGCACCCGAGTGACGCTTCTCGCCAGAGTGTTTTAAAATTAAAATAAGAATTATTATCAGAAAATTAAAATAAATGCGGTAAGAACCATTTGTAACCGTTTGTTATTAAAAACTGTACCGAAAAAGCAAACTGGATTTCTGCGTACCGAAACATTCCTCGAATGCAAAGGGTTAATAGAGAAATAATTGAAATTCGACTTACCCATTCGTCTGCAAGTTGACCTACTGCGCTGACAATAGGGCCCGGCCAATGCACCGCTGTCGGTCACGGCAAGGTCAAAACCCCAACGAAAATCAGCTGATGGGATGGCCCGATCGCTGTACCTGCTTCTCACCCCGAAAAAACTTCACAGCACGGTCACTAACACTTTTCACTTTCACATACCGATGTGTTCCGTTGCACCCTTCTTCGATTGTTGCTCCTTCCTGGGTTGATAACGGTGCCTGGATGTTGCTCCCTCCTGAATTGTTACTCCTTCCTGAATGGTTGTTGCTCCCTGAATTGTTGTTCCTTCCTGGATTGTTGTTTCTTCGAACCTTGCTCCCTTCAGGATTGTTGTTCCTTTTCGCTGGGATAATGGGCGCGATACGTGCGGGCGGCTTTCTTCGCGTTCCCCTTGGAGTCCGCGAAAACGAAGAACGAACGATAATACTCTGCGTTTACGCGTTCCATCGCGTGCGTCCGCTTCTGTTCAGAAACGCGTAGGTTCTGTGAAAAATTTTGACTGACAAATTGCATTTCCCTCCCCGAAAAAGTTCCAGGTAAGGCAACCCATTGTCGCGCGATTCGGAGTTACCTGCGATCGGCGAAGGTGCAGACCATGTTTGTTGCAAATGCTTGCTGCTAAACCGTACGGTCGACTCTTCTAATAGAATTTTTAAGATTCACCGTGAATATTTTTTCATGGAAAATTTGTTGTAAAAAAGAAAGAAGAATATACCATGAAAAATTCCATGCTTTTAAATTTTAAGAGTATAAAATAAAAAGGTATTGTTTATAAAAAATAATCCACAAAGAAGGAGGCAGTTACATAATAGATAATATGCGATAATAAAAAATATTGGAGCAACAAAAAACAAAAATATTTAACAAAAATATTAAATAATATTTCTTCTAGTTTTTATTTCTGAAATAAAAATTCCAAGAAGAAATATTTTTTAATATTTTCGTTAAATATTTTTGTTGTACAATTAAATATGTTTTGTGTACAAAAATATTCACGGTGAATCATAAAAATTCGAATAGAAGAGTCGAACGCACGGTTAGCAGCAAACATTTGCGGCAGTTTTGCAGTAATAAAAAAATAACTCCGCCAGGGTCAACTAGCCGAAGAGACGTTTGGCTTTGTGCGATACACGGCAAAAGCATGGTCTGCACGTTCGCCGATCGCAGGTAATTCCGAATCGCGCGACAATAGGTTGCCTTACCTGGAACTTTTTCGGGGAGGGAAATGCAATTTGTCAGTCAAAATTTTTCACAGAACCTACGCGTTTCTGAACAGAAGCGGACGCACGCGATGGAACGCGTAAACGCAGAGTATTATCGTTCGTTCTTCGTTTTCGCGGACTCCAAGGGGAACGCGAAGAAAGCCGCCCGCACGTATCGCGCCCATTATCCCAGCGAAAAGGAACAACAATCCTGAAGGGAGCAAGGTTCGAAGAAACAACAATCCAGGAAGGAACAACAATTCAGGGAGCAACAACCATTCAGGAAGGAGTAACAATTCAGGAGGGAGCAACATCCAGGCACCGTTATCAACCCAGGAAGGAGCAACAATCGAAGAAGGGTGCAACGGAACGCATCGGTATGTGAAAGTGAAAAGTGTTAGTGACCGTGCTGTGAAGTTTTTTCGGGGTGAGAAGCAGGTACAGCGATCGGGCCATCCCATCAGCTGATTTTCGTTGGGGTTTTTGACCTTGCCGTGACCGACAGCGGTGCATTGGCCGGGCCCTATTGTCAGCGCAGTAGGTCAACTTGCAGACGAATGGGTAAGTCGAATTTCAATTATTTCTCTATTAACCCTTTGCATTCGAGGAATGTTTCGGTACGCAGAAATCCAGTTTGCTTTTTCGGTACAGTTTTTAATAACAAACGGTTACAAATGGTTCTTACCGCATTTATTTTAATTTTCTGATAATAATTCTTATTTTAATTTTAAAACACTCTGGCGAGAAGCGTCACTCGGGTGCGAAGGGTTAATTTTCTAAAAATTCCGAGATTTTATTCCTTCTTCCTTGGAAACAGCGAATAGAAATAATTAATAAAAAGTAAATTCCATTTAGTAATTTACGTACTAATTACGTAGTAATTCACGAATTAGGTAACAGTTGCAGTGGTAGTATTTTTAATTATTTGTACTCGTTCCTCGATGTATTTTCAACGCGCATCTTGCTACCTACCCGGCGCGGTGGTTCTCCGAGGTCGGACGGCCCTGAGTGCGCGGAAGGCGAGCGCCGTGATTGGTCAGTGTTTTTCGTTAATAATTCAAAAACGAAGCCCCATCCGACATTTTTGCAAAGGAAATTGTTGCTTAGAATTGTCTCACCTACCCCCCATTTCCGTTTCTTACACTATTTACGGGACACCCTGTATATATATATTCTAATAAGCTATTTTTTATAACAAAATCTTAAATGCGTCACTTAAGGGGGAAGACTCATGTAAAATGGTAAAATGAGAAGTGATATTTGACAATTGTTTTACAGCATAAGGGTTTGATGGAACTTTTCACCACTTTCCACATATATTCTTTAACATTTTAAGATACAAATAATTTTATTTATTTAATATTTTAACGGCGTTGATCGGCGTGCAGTCTAGTATTTTTTCCTTTGATCTGAACAAAAAATCGAACGACATTTTGTTCATAATAATACTACGCATCGTGTGAACTAACATTCTTCACAATAATAGTTATTCAAACTATGTTTATTGCATAATTAAATTAGACATTTATTGCAAGAATCATTTTTTTGTGTTCAGAACCGTGTATCTTCGACAATTTTGTATTTTTTAAGGAGAATTTTAATTCATACGACGCGTTGTACTATTATAAACAAAATGTCGTTCGATTTTTTATTCTAGATGAAAGGAAAAAAATGCTAAACATTTATTATTTCATCCAAAGTTGATAAAGCGTAACGAAAAAAATATTTGTATCCTGAAATGTTAAAGAATATACAGGGTGTCCGGCCACCTCTAGCAAAAATTTTAATGAGCGATAGTAGAGGCCAAAATAAGACGAAAATCAAGAATACTAATTTGTTGATGGAGGCTTCGTTGCAAAGTTATTAACATTTAAAGTTCCGCCTGTAGAATGACAATCCGCTAAACAGCTTGTTCGCGCGGACGGTTGCGGCAGGCGAGTGCTAGTGGTTCTCACGCAGCATGAAAAATTCTGCTTACCGACATTATCGACAGCCTTAGATTTTTGTCCACTTATGGGAATGCGAACACCTTACGTTGAATAAGATTCAACCTGTCTTATGAAAATCCAGAAGGGCATATCAAAACTCGTCCGACGAGATTTTCACAGAGAAAGGGTGAATGCCAGTTCCAATACACAATGTTGTGAACAAAAATCACCCACATGCGATTATACACGCCCCACGATTGTCCACAGTGTCCACAAGTATCCACAAATAATCCTTTCAGGCACTAACCACTATGCAATTAAATAAACACGTACCGCGATTATGTTATTCGTGAATGTCTACGTGTACGTGTATCACGATTCTTCCGAGTTACTTACGAATAAAACTGTTATTAATTTTTCAAATACACTTCAATTTAAAAATGTAAAAAGGAATCGCAGGATAAATGAAATTTTCGCATCGATTTACGTTCACGGCGAAGAATGTAACAATACTAGCAGCTGACTGTGCCATCGATCGACGAGGTTCAGAGAAACATATGCCGAACAGGCCCCGATTCTACGTCACTCGCCTCGCTTATCTCTCTCACACACAGCGGAGACAAAGGGCAGCATCGGCACGTGTTCGGCCAGCTAGTCAGTCGTAAAACAGTATCAGTCAAGCTAGTTCACGCGACACATTTCAGTTATGTATTAAGTAGCATGTAAGAAATACAGTGATATAAACAATCAGCGAATACTTATTAAATTCCTGTTTACATTTTTAAATTGAAGTGTATTTGAAAAATTAATAACAGTTTTATTCGTAAGTAACTCGGAAGAATCGTGATACACTTACACGTAGACATTCACGAATAACATAATCGCAGTACGTGTTTATTTAATTGCATAGTGGTTAGTGCCTGAAAGGATTATTTGTGGATACTTGTGGACACTGTGGACAATCGTGGGGCGTGTATAATCGCATGTGGGTGATTTTTGTTCACAACATTGTGTATTGGAACTGGCATTCACCCTTTCTCTGTGAAAATCTCGTCGGACGAGTTTTGATATGCCCTTCTGGATTTTCATAAGACAGGTTGAATCTTATTCAACGTAAGGTGTTCGCATTCCCAAAAGTGGACAAAAATCTAAGGCTGTCGATAATGTCGGTAAGCAGAATTTTTCATGCTGCGTGAGAACCACTAGCACTCGCCTGCCGCAACCGTCCGCGCGAACCAGCTGTTTAGCGGATTGTCATTCTACAGGCGGAACTTTAAATGTTAATAACTTTGCAACGAAGCCTCCATCAACAAATTAGTATTCTTGATTTTCGTCTTATTTTGGCCTCTACTATCGCTCATTAAAATTTTTGCTAGAGGTGGCCGAACACCCTGTATATGTATAGGAAGTGGCGAAAATTTTCATCAAACTCTTATGCTGTAAAAAAATGTCAAATATCATTTCTCGTTTTACCATTTTACATGAGTCTCCCCCCTTAATTTGAACATGCTCCTTGTGAAAATAATATTCATATTTTAAACTCTTAAATTATGAAATTACTCCACTCAGATTATTTATTTAATTTAAAGGTAAGTACACGTAATATCGTAGGCCACCGAGTCAAAAGTCTATTTCGAGGTACGCAGTGGATTGCTAAAACTTTAACCGCACGCTCGGTTCGATGCTTGTTAAAACAGTAAGTTTCAAGTCTGGCAAAATGGGTCCCTCGTAGGCCATGCAGGTTCCTGTCGTGTATTTAAACTTTCAGAGACGTAAGCCGTGTCACTTTAGAAAAGGCTTCTGACTGATATCGTATCTCTGACTTCTAATGAAGCCAACTGCAATTCTGGCGGAACGTCAGAGTTATTTTTCAAAAGGACGCCTCTAACAGTTTGAACTGAAAGCATCCAGGCAGCAAAAGTTTCGAGAGCCTCGTTTGAGTATCACCGTGACTCGTCAAAGCGTTCGGTAAAGCCATTGGAACGACTGTCCTGACATTTTCGTTACGTTTCATGAAAATTTCGATACGTACGTCACGACGACCTTCCGATTTCAGCTTCGTTTTACGTGTCTGGTAGCTTTTCACTGGGTATCCGTCTACGATATGCTCGTCGAATAGAAGGATGAGCCAGGAGGCACGATGCTGTATACGTCAAACGATCCCAGCGATGTAACGAAGACGAGGACGAGGAACGAGAACGAGGGCGAGGGTGAGGGTGAGACATGGCTCATTAAACGTCGACCTCCTCCCTCGGCAAACGGACCGACGGCACAAGAGCTACACGCTGGAAATTGTTGTGCAAATACGACTACATTTATCCTGCAGCCTCTTGGCAAGCGCATATATTATTCAACGGATACTACTGCATTTTTCTCTTTCTCCTGTTCCCCGTTCAATCCTCCCCTCCCTTTCCTTGGACCGTTCTCTGTTTGTCTTGGCCATTTTAGGCGACGAACACGCTAAGAATCTCGACTCGACTCGGCTTTGGCCTGCTTACACGTTTCCACAATGGTTGGCAACGTCCTCGGCGTGAATCGTTCTACGATCACGGTTCCAGATACGATCGCGCATATACATCGACCGATTTATTTACTCTACGTCGAAAGCCCTTCCGCCTGCTGGCTCGTGATAAATGCGCATGCATGCGATGAAATATAAAATTAAGATCGTGGAAAATAGGGCGGGTTTGAAGTATGGCAATTACTCCGTTGTTTGATGATGTGTCGTCACCTTCGGGGTTTAGATTGATTATACTTTGGACGCTTTTGAAACCAGCCTGGCGTGAATATGTATCCGCGGTTCAACTATGGTTTACGTTTTAACTGCTCTTTTTTACTTTACCCGTCATTGCTATTGTTTCTAAGATCTATTTATAAATAAAATTAAGTGATTTTCTTTTCTATAGATATTAAAACATTATGTTTCCAGGTCCTCCTCAGACTTCTGAGTACGTGTTTTTTTTTTTTTGCATGCACTTATGCGAAAAAAGAGACCAATATGGTTTATAAAACTGAAATATCATTTGAAAATTGTGAGAACAAATATATATTAAAACATTAAGTTTCCAGGTCCTCCTCAGACCTTTGAGTACATGTTTTTTTTTTTTGCATGCACTTTTACGAGAAAAGAGACAAATACGTTTTATAAAACTGAAATAATATTTGAAAATTGTAAGAACACAATTACTATATGAAATTATCACAGTTTACACTATTGGAGCTTATATGTAAACTGGCATTGTTTAAAAATTAGAATCATCGTGGCAAATGTCATTTACTCATGTATGATAATAATGCAAATCGTTAACTTATAAATTAATTATGTTGGAGGAAATTGCATGGACACAAAATTCAGTTCTTTATATTATTAAAACTTATTAGCAAACTGCGGATTTTTGTATAAAATGAATATGCTATACGCAAAGTAAGTACCAATTAAAGAATCTAATTATACAATTTGTATGTATTTTTATTTATTGTTTGTTGTAATTTACATTAAAATATGTACTTGTATTGTTTTTTATACTGTTAACAATTTGATGTCTTTTGTCATTGGAGATTAATTTATATACTGAAAATATCTTTTCAACATCGTAAGATGTAATTGGTGTATATTTGAACTTTTTACAGTATCTTGTATCAATTTCATCTGGTATTTGAAGATTTGAAGCATTCAGAGTTTTGCTTTTTTATGAAGAATCAAACCCTGAGTTTTTTTAAAGATCTTCTTTTTAAAGAGTTCTTTCATTTCTAATTCTGCTACGGTAACTGGCAGTCTTCGGAAATTAATTGTAATACATTTTAAATCAACAACTAATGACTCACTTTTTAAATGGAATACGGAATTATCTAACACTATTAATGGTACAGTAGGTACATTTTATATTTTCAGAAGCAATTTCCAAATTTTTGTCAATATTTCTCGTATGGATAACAGTATTTTTATACTTTTGCAGGAATTATTTTGTTTATCGTACATAAAAATTTCGATGGTAATAAAATCCACCCTTATATACACATATACAGAATCACATGTAAAATGAAAATTATATTTTTCAAATGCTCTAATAACAAAACGAATTTCTGTTCAAGCCCCATAACTTTATTTGTTTTTTCTAAAAATATGCATTTGCATAAACAATACAAATTCTATAAGATGAAGCATAGAAGGAAATAAAATTCTGCTCTTTCCTATTTTTATGTTTATAAATTTTACACATCCGAACAAAATAAGTGCGGTATTTAAAATTTTTTATATTACAATTACGACAGCTTAAATGATGTGAACAATATATGTATAAATATTGATTCTATAAATGGAGTCGAAGTAAAGTTTTTAAGACTCCAACCTGAGGAACAATTAGAGACCCTCTTGATAAGGAAAATGGTCTATCAGCATGTCAAGATTTATAAATGTTTCTAAAGGTAAAGCGTTATTTTTTAAAATATCCATGGCAACATTTTCAATATACTTTTTAAATATTTTAAGTTCTATTAAGAACAAAATTTTTTCTCAATAAATAATATCAATAATTAATATCAATATTGAAGCTGGAAATATTGATCTATAAATACTTCTTTTAAAAACCCACACAATTGTAAATACATATATGTTTTTAGAGAAAAATTAAACAATCCCTTTAAATATTTTAAAATTTATTAAAAAACTTTATTTTCCAAGTAAACTTTTGAAATCGCTGATATTAAAAAAAAAATTAATAGAACGCTTAATATCATTAATGTCAAATTGAACATATGTATCTTCAAATAGTAATTTTAAAAATCACATTGCGATCTTGAAAGATTTAAAGAATAATTTAATTAATTGCAAAAATATTAGTTAGTCAAAAGTAAATTTTTCGCTAAGTATTTGTAAAAATTTAATCTGTTATTTGAAAGAATGAGACTCCTTGATGAATTCACATCAACATTAATTGACTGAAAACTCAAGGAATACATAAGAAAATGTCAACAGAGTTTGTGAACGTTATTTTTATGGGTTTATATTCCCTTTTCGCAGAACTTGCTGAAAACTCGTCAAGTTAGATTACTTTTCCATCTTTCTGCGATGTAATTTATGAAAAATAAATAAGAAATGTAGAATAAATTTCATTCGTACGAGACTTTATCGGGTATGCATGGAATAGAGTGACTTGTACATCGGGACAAGTAGAAATAGTGAGTAATGGTCAGATGTGCTAGACAAATCGCATTCAGTCTTGCGTACATATAATACATATGTATAATACATATACAAAATAATTTCTTGGATACAAGTTGTACTATTTGATGAAAGAAATGTGAAGCAAAACAAACTTTTTTTATCAAAATCAATTTTTAAAATTTCAAATTCATGATTTTTTTTAACACAACTATTTTTATATACATTCTTATAGAACGTAGAAAGACGAATTAAAAGAGGTATCGAAATATATCATAGCAAATGATATCTAATTGCAAGAAACGAATTACAAAAATTAAAAAATGTTCAAATTCGATGCGGCACGTGTTTCTGTTGTCCGATAAATTTCAGATTATGTATATGTGGGAATTTTGGGGATGCAAATTAGCAAAGCTCGGCTTCCTCTCAGCAAAATACATTTAATTAGCACGAGGCTTTGTTACAGACAAAAGACACACGGTTACGAAAAAAAGGTAAGTCAGAATAACTCTAGGTGGCGCAGAAACAAATGGCACTTTTTTTTTTTTTTTTTTTTTTTTAATTCGAGTATTACGTCGCACCGACCTATGGGTCATTAGCGACGATTAGGATCTGTTTCCTTCTTTCTGTCCGGTCATATGCAGTGGTAGATGTTGATGTCCTTTAGGTAGTTCAGGGTATTTTCTATGTGCTTCTTTGTCGTCAGAACTTCTGTCGATGTTATTTTATATTTCTGCCTTTGAGTGTTGAATCTCCTGCATTCGAATAATAGGTGGTTGGTTGTAATGGTTTCCTTGCAGACAGTGCACATTGGTGGTTCTGTTTTCTTAATTAAGTATTCATGTGTGAGTTTGCAGTGACCAGTTCTAAGTCTGGCCATGATTATCCTGTCTTTCCTTCTCATATTGCTGCTAGGCATTATTTGGAAGAAATCTTGGGTAACGTCATGTGTTTTTATTTTCTTGGATGTGGTCCATATTTTATTCCATGTTTGTTGTTCGATATGGCATAATGCAACGATGAGGTCTTGGTGTCGGACTTGTCTGACGATGTTATCTGGTGGAAGTGCTGTTGCTTCTTTAGCGGCTATGTCGGCTGCCTCATTTCCTTTGATGCCTTGGTGAGATGGAACCCAGGCTAGGGTTATTTGTTTACCGTTATTGATGAGATCCGTATAGGTATAATGGATGTTTAGAATGACTCCATGTTCGGTTCCGCGATTTACATTTGCTATTGCCATGAGTACACTCATTGAATCGGTGAAAATGATGGAGGGTTGGACATTGTGGTTACGTATGTGGTTAAGAGCTTCAAGAACTGCCCAGGCTTCTGCTGTAAAAATGGATGAGGTTATTGGTAGGTGGAATTTCTTTGTCGTGGTGTCGCAGACGATGGCAGCTCCTACTCCCTGGTCAGTCTTTGATGCATCAGTGTATATCGTTTGATGGTTTGGGTATTTGTCATACAGTTGTTGGAAGTAAAATCTATGTTCTGTGCTGCTTATTTGGTCTTTAGGAAACCTTGCGAGGTCGACGTTGATTTCTGGTGTTTTTAGAATCCAGGGAGCTAACTTCCTGAATTTACATGGAATAGTTGGTGTTGATATAATCACAGTGAAACTATCGCATTTGGCAATTCTTTCATAGAATGGGTTTGGAAGCTTGGGTTTTTTAGCTTGTAGGTGGGTATATCTGTTTGTAAATATATTGTTGTATGTGGGATTATTTGGAGTGGAGGACATTTTGGCTGCGTATTTTATGCTCAGGTATTTCCTTCTTTGTTCTAATGATGGTTCTTTTGATTCAAACAATATGCTGTTTATTGGACTAGTCCTGTAGCTTCCAGTGGCTGTTCTTAGAGCGGCGTTATGTATTGAGTCGATTGTTTTCAGGGTATTGGGTTTAGCCGAGTTATAAACTATTGACCCGTAGTCGAGTTTGGATCTGATTAAAGCCTGGTAGGTTTGTATGATGATTTCTTGCTCAGCTCCCCAGCTATAATTTGCCAAAGCTTTAATGATGTTCATTTTTTTTGTGCATGTAGTTTTTAGATATTTCATATGTGGCTCCCATGATAGCTTATGGTCAAAGATGAGTCCAAGTATTCTAATGCTGTCTACTTTTTCGATTACAGTATTTCGTATGTAGAGATTAGGGGGAAGTACGATTGTCTTGCGTTTCCTCGAAAAGATGATGTATTTTGTTTTTTGGGGAGAGAATTTAAGTCCTGATTTTTCGGACCATGACAGAAGGTCGTTGATGCTATCCTGCAGAAGCTCAATGATAGTGGATTGGTTTTTCCCGCTGCAGGTCATTGTTAGATCGTCCGCGAACAGTGTTCCTTGAATTGGTGGCTTGATGTTATTTAGAACGTCGTTAATTACTATCAGGAAAAGCGTAACGCTGATGACCGAACCTTGTGGAACTCCATTGTGTATGGGGTTGGTTTGGAAAAGGTTCCGTTCGTTCTCACTTGGATGGTTCTGTTTGTCAGGAAGTTTTTGATGAAAGCTAATATGTTGCCGTCTAGCCTAGCTTTAGTTAGGGCCTTGATAATTGTAGTCTTTGGTATTGAGTCGTATGCTCTTTCAATATCCAAACATACTGTGATAAGGAATTCGTTTTTCAGAAATGCTTCGCATATGCTTGTCTCTAAGTTTATCAGTACGTCAGTGGTCGAGCGGTGCTGTCTGAATCCGTATTGGTTAGGTGATAGCATATTGTTTGATTCGAGGAACCATCTAAGTCTTTTGTTAATTATTCTTTCTAGAAGTTTACACATGCAGTTTGTTAAGGCGATCGGCCTATAGCTTTCGGGTTTGTTTTTGTTCTTACCTGGTTTAGGTATGGGTATAACTGTAGCCTTTCTCCAGTTGTCCGGGAATGCATGGTGCGTCCAAATGCAGTTGAATATATTGAGGAGATGGTTGATGCCGATTTGTGGTAGTTCCCTTATCAGTTTATTAGGTATATTGTCGGGCCCAGGTGCAGAATTGTTTGAGCCCCGGAGAGTGTTCATTAGCTCTTCTAGGGTTATGATTGAATTTAAGGTGAATTCGGAAACGGGGTCTATTAGATGGTTGTTGTCGTTTTTTGGGTTTGTAAGGGGCGGCGAGGGTATGTGAACAATTTCTTCGTGGCTTTTATTTTCTGAATTTTTTTGGAACGTCTCTGCAAGGGTGTCGGCTATATCCTGAGGATTAGTTATAGATTTGTTATCCCCTAGATCGAAAAATTGGATTTCAGTGTAAGATTCTACTCCATTAATATTTCTGATTTTTTTCCACAGGGTATTTATTGGTGTTTTGTTTGTAATGGTTGATATATATGATTGCCAAGAATTTCTTTTGCTTTCTTTTATTACCTTGCGAAAATTTGCTCGAAGTTTTTTGAAGTTGACTAAGTTTTCGGTTGTTGGTTGTCTCTTTGCTTTGTTAAAGGCCCTATGGCTTTCTTTCATGGCTGCGTGGCAATTTTCGTTCCACCAAGGATTATTTCTATTTTTTTGTGCTTTTTGGTTTAACTGGACCAGAGGATTCCTGTGCTGCCTTTTTAATAGCTTTTTCCAGTAATTCGATTTCTTGGTTGATGTTGTTAGGATCGATTACGCTTTTTGGGACTTTTTGGAGGGTATTCATGATTATTGTTTTGTATATATCCCAGTCTATTTTTTTAATGCTCCATTTGACAGTGGGTTTGTTTTGCAGTTGTGGGGTAGAATCTAGGTATGTAACTTTTATGGGAAAATGATCGCTGTTATGGAGGTCTAATAAGGATTCCCATTCTAGGGATTGCGTCAATTTACTACTACAGAGTGTTAAATCGGTCGCACTCGTTTTCCCCGTGCTTACTGTAAAATATGTTGGACTGCCTGAGTTTAGCAGAGTGATGTCGGGGTCTTCTAGTAGACTCTCAATAATTTTCCCGCGGCCGTCTATCTTGTGCCATCCCCAAATATAATGGTGACTATTAAAGTCGCCCATTAGTATGAAAGGTGTTGGAAGTTGGTTTGTAAGCGTTTCTAAGTCCGTTGGGGTTAAAGTATGGCTATTCGGGAAGTAGATGTTGCATATGTGTATCTTGCTTGGGAGTAGCACTGTGATTGCGATTGCTTCTAAGTTTGTGTTTAGCGGAATTTCAACGGCATTGAATTTTTCAGATACTGCGATGAGTACTCCCCCACTCGCGTGATTATCGCCGTCTCTATTTTTGTTGAAGATGACGAACCCTTTGAGTCTTGGGAGGTGGTGTTTCTTGAGGTTTGTCTCTTGTAGGCAAATTATGGATGGGTTGTGTTGGTTAAGAAGGAGCTGTAGTTGTTCGTATTACGTGTAAAAGCTATTTATATTCCATTGAATAATATGTTTCATTGTGCTTAAGAGGAGTCACTCTCTATTTCTGATGCCCAATTGACGGCTGTTTTTGTTGAGGAGTTCTGGATTATTTTTGTATGCAGTCTGTGTAGTCTGTTTTTCATACTACGTTCATTAAGCAAGGGGTGGATTTTTAGAATCATTCCAGCTAAGGCGAGAGTGTTAGTTGTGTATGTTCTTGAAATTTCTAAAGGGTTTGAGGCTGTGATTGAGTTTTCTAGGAAGCTTTTAAATTGTATATAACTTAGCACGTGGTTGTTCCCTTGGTCTTCAATGTAGTTTTTGGCTGGTTCCAGAATATCATCGATTTTGTCTAGCGAAAAGGCGGGTGATGGGGGCCGTTTTGTTTTCTTAGAGACTGGTCCAGGGTTCTTATGCGGTTTTTTGGGTATTGCGCCTGGTGACTTGAAATCAAGATCGCTTAGTTTTATTGGTTTTGTGTTACTTTCTTCTGAAGTTGTGGATAACGGTCTTTTGCTAGTTATTTTATCTGCAATCGAGTCATCTAATGCTCTTGCTGTTGGTTCTGTTGTGTTAGAGTCGTCTAGCGACATTGGTTCCATCTGTTCAGGTGTATTTGGCATTTCTATTTCCATTTCCGTTTCTTTAGACCGATCTTCGGTGTGGGGCGATGGAAGGGGTTGAAGGTTGGCATCTTTTGGTGAGCTGGTTCCGTTTGGATTTTGGTTGTTAGGACATTGCGTGGCAATATGTCCTTCTTGGTTGCACCTGAAGCATGTCTGTTTTTCCGTGGTAGCGAATATTCTGTAGGTGTTATTTTCTAACATAATAAGAAAGGAGCCCGGGATTTGTTTTACATCTTCTGGATCTACGAAGACTTGTCTCCTGAAGCTTAAAATATGCGACAGGTCCGGATCGACGATTCCTGCTTTTAGTGGGGTTATTTTTGAGTATAATTTGATATTGTTTGTTCTGAAAACGTTTTCGATAGCTGTGTTGGGAATTATAGGTGCGATATTTGATAGTATGATTCTAATTGCCGGTAGTACCATTGGGCGGATTTCTATATTTACGTTATTTATTGCAATTGTTTTGTGTTTAGAGGTTAAGTTTGTAACCGTTTCTTTGCTATCCAGGTACATACAGATTCTTCCATTGGAGATCCTTGATAGATATTTTATAGCTTTGGGTCCTGTTATGTTACCAATAGCCCGGGCATACTCCTTAATGGTGATTCCATCAACTGATTGCAGAATAATAGCTTGATCTTGGGTTGGTGTGTATTCATGTTTTGTTATGTTGGCATATGAGGTTTTGGTTTCGGTCATATTGAATTTTTGGGTTATTTGGTTATTTTCCGATGAATCTTTTGGTTGCTCTCGTTAGTTTGTAAAGATACAACCCGATTGGGATTTGTCACTGTCAAATCGGTTTACTGTCTGTGACATGGTGATACGTACGGCGTACGAATACACTATGTCAGAGGGTTCTCTGTAGTGGTGATCTATCATCACCGTGACGGTACGAGCGACCAATAACACGTCCGATCGTTCGCGGTCCCAGCGCGAGCTGCCTTCTATCCATTATAAGTATGTATAGAATGTTGTGGTTTGATGCTTATCGTAGATCTCCTTCTCTTTTCTGTTAAAAATTTTTAATTTTCAACGATAGAAGATACATGCCCTTGCAAACGAATTTTATTATCTCCAGTCGATACCGTCGTTTATTTTAGGAGAACACTATTTAAAGAAAAGTGCTGGCTAGTAATTGCACAAATCCTGCGTTAAATTCATTTGCAAATTAATAAACACGTCATGGATGTCCAGGTTTTCGTACACTAGTTGTACGATCAGTTATGGAATGCTGAACTCCTTTGGGTAGGTAGCGTCAAAGTAAATTGTGACAATAAACATAGAAGACACCATAAATAATATAGTTGATATGCTCATCGATATGGGATGGAATGCCTTTAAAATGAGCGTCGTACAAGTCGATAGTATAATTAGTTCCGGAGCTATAGCGATTTCAGTTTCAAGTCGATCGGATGGTTAGTTTCGAAGATAGGGTTTGTTTACGTTTCGTTGTGCTCAAGAGTTTCATTATCAAACAACTTTTGTTGGAAACATTTTTGGATACAGATTATAGTTTACAAGAAAAATTACATATTTTAAATTTAATATTATGCGAAATATTTAAATGTGAAATACTTTCGAACATTCTTTTCTATATACAGGGTGAAATAATTAAATATTATGTGAAATACTTTCATAAATGTGAATTTTTAAATGTGAAATAGTTAAATATTATGTGAAATATTTCATAAATGTGAATTTTTAAATGTGAAATAGTTAAATATTATGTGAAATATTATGTGAAATATTTACTATTTCACCTGTATATGGAGAAGAATGTTTGGAAAGTATAATTTGTAAATTATAATGTGAAAATTTTTCTTGTAAACTATATGTCAGATGACCGATCGTGGTAGGTAGACAGACTACATATTTTCTCAGAAAACAACAAAAGAATAGAATGAATATTATAAATTGATTGTACGTATACTATAAGAAAAGTCGTGAAGTAAATGGCGCTAAAATGATATGTATGTGTTAGAAATTTAAACAAAATTTTAAAAACGGTCGTTTGAACCGGTCGCAGTAGGTTTAGTGTTAAAAATTATTCTCATTTTACGGGCTGTAGAATCTATATCCCTTTCAAAGAGACCTGGCAGGAAATATAAACAGAGAAGTCACGTGATCGACGCCGCAGATGATTGGCTGTTGAAGTCGCTGCTCAAGTATGCTTTAAATCCACTCGAAATCATTAATCGTAAGTTACAATTATATTGCGGTAAATAATGCAATGTTCAAATTTGCGGATGTAAAAAATTGATTGCACGAGTCATAAAACATGTTACGGTTGAAAATTGGAAAAAGTGCGTTGGACATGTTGTTCAAATTTTGACAATTGGACCACAATATTGGTACATTAACTGAATCATTTATAATTAATTTAAATTTTGACAGTTCAAACACAGAATCAACATAAGTTGTTGATAGTAATAAATAGATAAATTAAATGTTGAAATATAGTTTTCCATACCTTATTGTATTTTCATTTGTCTCCTTATTTACATTATTATGTAATAATATTAATAATATCATATTAACACATTGTCTACCAGACTAAAATTATACGATTTTTTGTGAGTCCAAACTTTGATTTGAAACAATTGTAAACTACATGATGAAATAAAAATTTGTCTTATAATATTTTGTAACAACAACTAACATCATGAACTCCATTCAAAGTTATTTCCTTTAATATTCAGCTTGAGAATTAATTGTTTTAGTTCCAAGCGAAAAGTCTTGTCACCCAAATATGGATGATATGGCAGTCAACGTGTTAATATTGAGGATGAGTAATACTTTTGTTCAAAAAATAGCTTCTTTCCTACTATTTAGGGATCTGGCCATTACGTTTTGACCTGGTGCAGCTGTTTATATTCCTGCAGTTCACGTTAAACAGGGTATAGATCAGTGGTTCTTAACTGTGGTCCGCAGACCCCAAAGGAGCCATAGATACTATTGAGGGACGAGATGTTGCATACTACCAACAGCTAACGACGCAAGAGGCAAAGGAAATCATCCGTATGCTCCACCTAATCCCCTCCACTGTTTAGGTCTTGGCTCGACCTCGGTTCTTGGCTTGTTCAGGGGCTTGGTTCGTGATCGACTTACCCAATAATGACCAGGAACCTAAGAAGTAGAGGGGATTACGTGGATTGTGCGGACGATTTCCCGCTTGCCTCTTGCATCGTTTAGTTTATAGATAGTGTGCCATCATTTCATCTTCCAACAGTAGTTTTCTGGAGGTCCGCGAACTTGCACATAGAAGTTTAAATATTTATTTTTATTACATACATTATACCCAAAAATATTAACTATATCTTTTCAATTCTTTCACATTACGATAGCTATTAGATTAAAACAAATTTTCACTTCTACGTCTTGAACTCACACAGAAATTACAAACTTTCTTAGCTAAGTTGCTGATGAAAGAGGCTGAGGAGGTAAATTTTTAAGTGGTGACGGAAGTATTTTACTAGAGTGCTCAGATCCAAAATTTTCTAACAGTTTCTTTAAGAATTGGAATTGGCAAAACACCTGGAAACATCTCAAAACTATTTAACAATTACATATTTTTATTGCTTTAAAGAACGTAGATCCTTGCATCCTTTTCGAAGTCGTTAATTTTAGAACAAAAAACTTACTGGATTTGGTGGTTAATTCACAAAGTTACTTGCAAAAAGCCTATTCTCATCTTGTGAAACGATTTATGCAAGATTCAGAATATGGAATTACCCATGGAAAAAAAAGTTAAGAACTACTGATCTAGGTTATAGAACATTTGGATAACAGAGATTCGTATACTGAAGATTCTACTGTACTCGAAATTTCTTCGCGTAACCCAACTTTTGAGCATTATACATGTGATGTTCCACATGTTTATGCATGTAGATAGCATCAGCGATATGTAATATTAATTGATATTTACCCCTTAACGCACACGCACATGACATATATGTATGAGCACATTTGACTTGTAGATATGTGCACGTTCGTAACAGTCCCCGGCAACGCCTAAACACTAACGGTTTCTTTACTTTAGAGATGTTAATTACACGTTCACTGTCATGATATTTTATACCAAAAATCGAATGCTTTAGTGGTCGATCAAACATACTGCAGTAATTTTCTTGATAATTATTCGCCATCAGATGTAACAAACTAATTCTGATGACTGAAATATTTTGTTAAAGTTATTATTCTAAACACTTTTCTTTATATATGTTATTTTAACTTGGCGTAGTTTTGATTAAATTTAAGTTCGATTTGGATTGTACTTCCATATTTGTTTGTAAATTCTTATGTTATTTTTAGAAGTGTTTGTATTTATTCGTTATTCTTTTTTGTAGTCGATGTAGCATGTGATTAGATTATGTTGTTGTTTTTCTGTTTGATTTATAATGACTTTATTTATTATGATCTGTTCTTTAGATCCTTGGCTGTGTTTCTGACATCCTTTCTGTTCTTCTGTGAGTATTCTATGTTTTGTAAGTTTCTGTGTAATGGTTGCAGTAATTATTTTTATGATCTAGGTAGACAAGTGAGTGGCATATAGTTTTCTGGATTCTACATTTCTCGATTTTTGGGTTCGATGTATGTTTTTCCTTCTATTAAAAATGTTGGTAGTTTATGTGGTTCTAGTATGATACTGTTGATTTGTTGTCTTCAGTAGCTTTGTATTATTGTGACCTTTTTGTACCAAAAACTATAGATTTGCTTTCCAGTTATGAGTTTTATTTGTTGTATCTGTTAGTTTTTGAGTTGTAAAAGGTAGTCTGCTTCTTGTGGTATGTCTTTGTGCTTTTCTATTTCTATGTTTATCCAGGTGACTACGTAGTTATGTGGTTTCCATTGTGATCATAATAATATTAATAATAACTATTATTACTAATATTAATAATTATTATTATTATTTGGTTGTCTCGTTATTGTGGATGATTTAGCACATATGATGGATTTGTAAATTAAGTTATATTTGCTCTTTATTATACAGGGTGTTCGACCACCCCTAAGAAAAATTTTAATAGAAGATTCTAGAGGCGAAAATAAGATGAAAATCAAGAATATCAATTCGTTGATTGAAACTTTGTTAAAAAGTTATTAAAAAATTAAATTAAAAACTGTCAAATCATTCACGGAAAAATTATTTTTTGTTGCGGGGACCAATTACAATTATTTTTGGTGAATAGACATATCCTCGAAATCCTACGCGCTTTCGAGAAAAAAATTATTTACCGAAAATAAATTTCTGGGCAGAAACACTTCCTCGAAATTCATGCAAATGTTTAAAATATCATAACTTCTGAACGGATTGGAGGATTTTAATGTTTCAAAAGGCAAACAACGCGTATTTTAGTGAAGAATACGTGCAAATCCCAAGAATATTCGAAAAGTTGTTCCTTAACACCGTGAAGTGAGAAAAACCTCATAAAAATGGCCCGATTTTCAAACAGCCATAACGCCTGCGATAGTGAATATATTTTAAGGAAACTTTTTTCTGAAGTAGAGCTCGCGGGTACATACAAAAAAGTATTAGACAACTTTTGTATAGGGCGTCAATCAAAATTACTAAAAATTAAAAACAATTTTTTCAGAAATATCAATTTGGGAATATTGTCTAAATTTTTTGGCAAATAAAGAAAATTTCAAATCGTTTTGGAAAAATTATTTTCGTTTGCAGGGATCAATTACAATCGTTTTTGGTGAATAGACATACTCCCGGAATCCTACGCATTTTCGAGAAAAAAATTCATTACTGAAACTGTAATGTATGACCATAACTGTCTGTTATCCTGAAAATTGAAAAGTTTCAAATCATTCTGAAAAAATTATTTTCAGTTGCAGGGGTTAATTGTAATCATTTTTGGTCAATACACATATCCCCGAAATCCTACGTACTTTCAAGAACAAAAATTTTTACCGAAAATATACTGTGTGGCCAGAAATCTTTCTATAACGTTTTAACGAAGCCTCGATCAACAAATTAGTATCCTTGATTTTCGTCTTATTTTGGCCTCTAGAATCTCCCATTCAAATTTTTTCCAAGAGTGGCCGAACACCCTGTATAGAGATATCGCGTATTTATTTATTGCTTTAAATATGTATTTTGAGTTGAACTTAGATTTGTGTGATAGTCGTTCTTTATACTATGTTCTTAGATGTGTTTTTATTCATGGGTGATTGATTCTTATGTTTTAACAAAATACTAGGTATTTGAATGTTTCATTTTGTTTTAAGACGTCTAGTATTCAATTGTCTAATGGTTCTGTTTTATTTTGGTTTGTCCATTTACCTCTCACTATAGTAATATCTTCCATTTCTCATATCTTCGTATTCTTTCAGCTGGCATTATCACTATGTTCTAATGGTTCTGGCCATATTTCTTTCCAGATTTTAGGAATGTCTTCAGTATTTGGAGTAGTAATTGCAGTTTCATGTTCATTTATTTTAGTTACTTTACTGTACAATAGTTTTTTTTTGTTTTGGAATATTTTTAGTGTAGAATAATTTTTATTATTGTGATTATTATTGCGACAGTGTTTCTCTTTAGATATCATGTAATTTACGATAATAAGATATGCTGATAAAATTATTATTTATAAACTATAACACATAATCTAACAGATGTTTTCATAAAGACAGTAATATTAAATTGTTTATCATCCCTGCTTTAAAATATATTCTTCTTTCTTTGTTAATATATGAAAACAAAAACTTATATCTTGAATGACCGACATTTTACTCCCACATCAACAAGAAATAAAGAACTACCTTCTCTTAACAATCATATTTGTATTTACTAAAAAACAATCACAATTAATATACATATATATATAATTCAATGTTCAGTCATTTTTGCGAATAAATATTAATATTTAGCCACAAGGGTAAGCAGAAAAATATCTAAAGACTCCTTTTTGGTAGTAAGAGCTCTTATTATTAAATTGCTCTTATTACTAAAAAGCAGTCTCTCTTCTCACCTTTGTAATGTAATTTTATATTTTTCAGCAAAAGAATCACCTTACATTAAATATTAATTTTTGTTCAATTTGTAGATGTAGTAATTTTTTATTTGCCACTTTGCCCCTCCATTGCGTATGTAGTAAAAATACTTCTAACACAACTTAAAGTGAATAAAATAGTTGATACAATGTACTTGAACTGTACTATAGTACAAAAAAAGAAATCGATCACTTTTGCTGATGGAAGAAAATCGTGCGTTAAGGGGTTAATTACCATGTTTGTGATGACCGACGGGAAAGATAACGCGTGGATGGTGACAAATTTGGATAGAAATATTTCCAACGAAGCTAATAATTCCTCCACGAGAGGAAGCCGAGAGCAATTAAAGACGAAGACACGATCTAGCTTTCTACTCCGCGAAACTAATCAACGAACTTGGTCAAGTTACTTTGACATCTCGAGTGTTCTACTTCCGTCGGCCTTTCGTCGTATCCTGCAAACGACTGACTTTTAATATAGAGATCTCTTAGCCGGAACGAGTTAGGGCGAAACTTTTTCCATTGTCCCCGTATAGATTACCAATCCCAGACTGGTCTCGGGCCGAGTATAATCAAAGGCACCGGATGCGTTTCACGACTCTTTTTGTTTCTCATCGTGCCCCCGCTTCCACCCCCTCCCTCCCTCCCTCCCCAGCTCCACGCGATGGTCGCTTGTAATTTTGTCCGTTATCGGGTACCAGCGATTTTATCATTTATTTACGTATCCAGGCATTGATAATATCGTATCGTCGAATTCCGAGGCAAACACCGGCCACTGGATTAAGCGGTACAATTACCGAACTTATTGATAGAAGGACAATGATTTAATGGCCGCTGCACGATCGGACTGTCGGCCGTAATTACCGTGAACGAATTAATCTGTTATATTGCTGCTCCGTGGGCATTTATTAATATATGTTTCTAACGAGTCGCCGCAGTTCCGGTTCACCGATGGATACATTCTGGGATTATGCCGGCATTTATGTATTATCTAAAAGTACATACATTGAACTACAAATCTATGAAATTTTATCTAATAAAGAAATTTTAATTTTAATTGAATGAAATTGTAATTTATTCGCTCCTAATAACTCTTGAAAAGTCAAGTATAAAAGATACAATTTATTTGACGACTAATAACAAATATTGCGAAATTTCATCATAGGAGAACTAAATAAATTATATCTCTAATACGAAACTCTTTAAGATTTATCAAGAGCAAATAAGATAGAATTCTCTTTAATATAAATATTTAAAATTAAGTTATTCTTTTACTGGTTTTTAAGTAAATTTCGCATTACTTCTTCAGGCAGTTACAGGACTATTAAATAATAATAGTAAGGTCTTTCTTGCTACTTTTCTATCTTCAATTAGCGCGTCTAATACAGAATCTGATGTCTTTTATTTCCTACAAAGAGGCAAAAATAAAAATAAAAGTTTAGCTTTGAACCATCACAAAATATCGAAAAGTAAAAACTAAAAAAATCTGTAAGCTTGACAATAACAATACTAATGCAGATTATAAAATTTCCTGTTTCTTATACATACAATAACACCATTTGGTAAGTAGATACTCCTTCAGCCAGTCAACCAGATCTTTTTGAAGGTGTTTTTAAATGACAGTTTTAAATGACATTCATTAGATAGTATAAGTACTTTCAAGTAATAGATAAACATTCTATAAAATTTTATACCCACTTGGAAATAATTTTTCCAAAAGACTAATTATTTTTCAGCTTGTCATCCTGGTGTAATCTTACAAGGGGAGGTCATACCCTGTCAACCTGGGATTTCAACCAAATTTGGCAGAGTTGTTGGGGCTGATGTCCAAACGCAATCTGTAAAATACTAGACGTTTATGGCCAGCCATTTTGTTAAAAAATGGCCTTAAAGTTTAAAATTTCGAAGT